>NC_022013.1:15881459-15890248 GCF_000317375.1 Microtus ochrogaster | reverse complement strand
ACATACTGGCTTTGGGGGAGCCTAGGCAGTTTGGATGCTCAACTAACTAAACCTGGATGGAGGTGGGCGGTCCTTGGACTTCCCACAGGTCAGGAAACCCTGATTGCTCTTCAAGCTGATGAGAGAGAGTGACTTGATCAGGGGAGGGGGAGGGAATTGGGAAGTGGTGGCGGGGAGGAGGCAGAAATCTTTAATAAATAAATAAATTAAAAAAAATTAAAAAAGGAAATTTTTAATAAATAAATAAATAAAATTAAAAAAAAGAAAAACGGATCAGGAGAAAAATGAACAAACTACATTCCCACTCTCAACACTAACATTTCTACATTGCTCCTACTCTAGTGGGTAGCCTCTCACTTTGTCTTGGGCAAGTAATTATAATTAAATTCAGTGGCCAAACACAAAATGAAGACATGAAAGCAAAAGGGGGTTTACTCAGATGGGCTCCAATAGGGAGCACTGGGCTCCGAGACAGGAATGGAAAAGTTACCAAAGTTCATTATAGAAATGTAGGAAGCTATCAAAAAAAAATTAAAAATAAAAAATATTTTACACATGGGCTAGATAGATGAAATTCAAAGCACTGGTGAGGTAAAAACTTTTTTATTCATATATTCTCGAATCTTTGAATATCATAATAAAGGTATATTTCTTTTTAAATAAATATTAAAGTTACAAATTCAGTGAAATCATTAACCTTATGCATCATTTGAAAGGTGGCAGAGTAGGCCTTAGAAGTGTAATGAGGCTTGAAGAGCAGATGAAAGATAGAAAGGGCTCATTTTGTAGTATCAAATCTGAGTGTGGGCTACACTTATAGTAAACGCTGGGAGTCACTGGCTCCCCACATTATTTATGAAAGCAGGTCTTCTTCATGGCCTGGAACTTGCTGACTTGGCCATGTTCCACATATGACTAGGGCTTGGTGTCGCTGTAGGACTTGAGAGATGACAAATGCAGACAGAAACCTCAGTCTACATCTTCATTTCTGTGTGTGTCTAATGTTTATAAATATGTGGGTTACCCGTATGTATGGTTGTGCTTGAATGTGTGTACATATGTGAGCAGAGTCCACATGTATACATTTGGATGTCACTTCCTTGGAAGTTTCCACCTAACACCAGGATGTGTCCTGTGTTCACCGACTCAACCTTGATGCGCATGACTCCTCATGCCTAGTTCATTTACATGATCCCTGGAGAGGAGACTTAGGTTCACATGCCTATTCACCAGGTACTTTGACCCTGAGCTATCTCCGTGGCCTCATCTTTGTTTCTTACAAACTTTAGAAGGATGTGCCACAGAGCTGAAGTCAGTCATAGCTAGTCATACTGAGTAAGTTCTTTCGGTAGATGATAAGATGGCTGCATCATTGAGTCTATTTCCAGAAAGCTTCTTAATGCTTCTTTACAAAGCACCATAAGTAATTCCACTCCATCCAGAATTTTCACAAAAAAAAAAAAAAAAAAACTTGTGACATTTAGCTATAAATTTCAGTCATTTGTTATAAGGACTCCCTACCTCTGTTTTGCACTTTCCTGTCATCTCTGGAGTATGCAATACCATCTATTCTCTCCACTGGCTACACTACAAGTCAATTTTATTTTTTAAACATGTTAAAACCAATCTTGGGCTTAAGCAAGCTGTTATAAAGTGACCTTAGCCTGTATATGCTTAAGGGGCAATCAATGATTCAGGCAGCAGGAAGGGTTGGGGGAGGGAGCTTGGTAGTAGAGAGACTTGGTTGCTTCTCAAGAACCAGAAAAGAGACAACAAATAAAACACAAAGCAGCACAACCACATACAGGCAGAGAGCAGAGTTAGCCAAGAGGAGATAACAAAGGAGTCTTTCCAAGACCTTCTCTTCACTTGCTCATTCTTTGAACACTGAAAGCAAGGCAGTCTCACAGAGGGCAGACACAGTCCTCTCCAACAGAAAGGGTTGACTTGTTGCCAATTTCAGATATGCAGGGGAACCCAGTGACTGACAGCTCCCTCAAACACTTAATCACTTACCATTTTGCCCTCTGGGAGAATGGTTCCAAAACAGAGCAAAAAGTAGATTAAGAAACAGATAAACATTAGCAAGTAAAGTGTTCTGATGAGACAGGCTGGCAGAGCCTTCAGATCTGCTTCTGTCCACCTGTCCAGATCAGGAGTTATAAGTGCTTGCAACATGCCTGGAATTTTTTTCCTTTTTAGGTTCTGCATCTGGCTTTTTAATTGGATATTAAGGATCAAACTGAAGTTTGATGCTTCTGTGGTGCACACTATCATCCAAGTTATCTCTCCATTCCCAAGAACCACTTTTGAAATAGATGAGAAAATTAATTCACAACAAAAATGCATAAAGAACGCTTGGTAGTTAGTTCTTATCATAATATTAGAGATGAAAAATGTGTTCAACACTGGCTAAGTCTGAATTGGATTTAACCCACCTACCAAAAAAGAGAAGGAAACATTTGTCTAAGAGACGCTCTTCAATCATCATCCATTCATGACTGAAGAATTATACCATAATTAATTTCTATATTATCTATAAAGTACTTTAAGTCTTTGGGGTTCTATATAATGAAAAAAGAAAAGAAAAGAAAAAAATCCCCTAAAAGTGTAATGTTTTTAAAAATAAGAATGACAGTTTCCCTGTTGACAATCCAACAGAAACACTGTTTCACAAGAGGAAGCACCAAGGGCAAATGCAAGGAGTAGAACTCAAAACCTCCAAATCCTCTGCATTTCAACAGTGAAAGGAGTGTCTGGAAGGTCTCTGTGAAGGGAACTTCACTTTTATTGGTTCTGGTATCTAGATGTGAAATCTTGCATTTCAAGCTAAGTGTTATCACCAGGGTCTTTATTCACAGACTCAAACTACTATAGAGAGAAAATACTTAAAATAAAATTGTGTTTGACTTGGGCAAGGGCATTTTTTCTTTTTGATTGATTCTATTGAGCTCTACATTTTTGTCTGCTCCCCTCCCTGCTTCTCCTCTTCTCCCCTTCAACCTTCCCCAAAGGTGCAAGAGCAATTTTTAAAGCTTGTCAGTGTTCTAAAAGAAAAAAGCAAGGTAAAACTATTTAAAGGCTATCAACTTTATATGAGGCAATACAATAATCTGATGATTGACAGAGGGCTCTATAGATTCCATGTAATTGCTATGCCATTTTATATGAAAGATCAGAACATCTGTGCATTTTAGTATGAGTAATAGGCCAGGAACCAAACACCAACAGATATGTGAGCTGAGTATGTCTTTGACTGATATATCCAGTGGAGGCTTTCTTTAATTTTAAGCAAAATGGTTCTTCTAGAAATGCTAATTGAGTCACATGTGTTTATATTTTTCCCCATGTGTCTCTATATAATGTTCAGCTGCCTTCCCCTTTCAGCAACCATATGACACCGCCTCATTTTCCTAGTTTATCTGATCTCATTGGACCACATGGCAATAAGTGCTCAGTTACCCAGGTCTATTGTAATAGAGCAAAGAGAAATCAGTCATAAGCACTGCAAAAGTTTGCCTAAGGCTCCCCAAGAAGCCTCACTTAACAAGAAGGAAGATAGATGCTTCTGCAGTATGACTTCAGAAAGTCTATGAAACCTCTCTGAAATCCTCACCATTGACCTGCTTCATAATCCCCACATTAGCAGTCTCTGTGGTGGAGTTAAGAGGATCCTTTCAATCAGCTGGAATAGCAAAGGTGCTGCTTAGTCACGTGATATTCACTATGCCATCACCATCAGAATCTCTGGGATAGGTTTTCTGGGATGTGAATATTGTACATGAAGCACTTCAACACTTTTAACTGACATCTTTGTCTAGCATATAGAAAGGATTAATGTGCTCCACAATCCATTTTTTGTCCTAATAATTTTACCCAATAGCCAAAATTGTTGGAAATTTAGAGGGAAAAGATCTTGAAGATTCTAACACGTACTCAGAACAGTGGAATTATAAGGGTCGGAAACAAAAATATTGAAATATGTAGAAATCCAGCTGAGATCTATGCTAACCATGAATGCAGGGGAGGTGGAACCTGATCTATTTGGATTCCTTCAGTTTTGTGCTTTCCTGTCATCAGCAGACCCTGGAGTTGGGCAGAGAAGTAACAGATGCATTTTCAAATTCTGCCAGATTTGTGGCTAGCACAAACACAATTCTTTGTGCTCACTGGTATTTCCATAAGAAGTTCTGTGATCTGGGCTTAGTAGATAGCTGATAAGGAAATTGCTTGTCATACTAATATAGAGAAAATGAGGCAGGCAATCAAGGTATAGTAAGTACGTATAGTGGCATAAGTTCACAATCCTGGAGTTGGGGAGATGGAGATAGGCAGATCCTTTGCATTTTCTGTCTGACTAACTTAGTCTTCTTGACACCCTCCTGGTTCTAGTAAGAGACACATCTCAAAATAAAGACAGACAGCACATGAAGGACAGCTGAAGTTGACTTCTAATCTTCACACACACGCGCGCGCGCACACACACACACACACACACACACACACACACACACACACCGTACACATTCCATCATCCAATACTACCTCTTTCTATTTCTTCATTTCAAATACCAACAACCCCAGAAGGCTTATGTAGTGACTTTATATGCTTACACGTTTCTCAGTTTGAGTGACAAGGTTGTTTCTTTTTTATGTCACACTTGTGTATTTGCTCCACCTTAACTCCCTCTTCTCTTTGAAAATCAGCTCCCCCAAATTCTAGACTCAGGTTCTAGACTGAAAATTCTTAACTGCTACGAAATGTATCATATTGATCTACTCCTGACTAAGGAGCACTTCTCCCCTATCCTGTGGATGCTTCAGAGACAGATACTCAGCTTTTCTCTGTCTTTTTCTTGACTAGCTGGCACGGAGTGCTATTAAACCAATACACTTAAAATTAACAATATCATATGCAGCAAAACTTACACTGTCATATAGAATTGTATTTTGGGAATAATATGAAGGTCCTTAGAGTGAAGATTGTCTTAGCTCCATACCCATGGCAACTAACTGAACAGAATTATACAGAAGTAGATAAGTCTATGATCATGGTTATGGAATTACAGTCACTCTCTAATAGAAGGAGAAGAGGTGATGTTAAGTTCTCTCTCTTGGATTCCAGACATTACTCCTTCCTGTCTTACCCCATATGAATATTATCTTGGAATATACTAGAGTACATAGGATGTGGAAGGCCTCATGAAGCGGAGACTCTAGGATGTGGTTTCTATAAGGTTATTATTCACGATTGGGTATGACTTTGAAGTGACAAAACTGTTTGGATTCACTCATGTTTCTATAAGTTCTGTGTAAGTAAGTTTAGTAAACTCCTTGGTTCACTTACTAAGACTTGGAAGAAATTGGCTCTTGGAACTGTCACTGGTTCCCTAACTCAGGTGAAGAGATATTTGGGAAACTCCTAGGAAAGTTAACTCAATGAATCCTTTCATAATGGTATGTCCTAGAAAACACCCACCACAGGATACAACTTCTTCTCAAGTCACCAGTGAAATTTGGAAGAGTTGACTCCAATTTTAGCTTCTTTTTCATTAGCAGAAAGATGTGAATGTCTAGATCTCTTCTCCCTTAGACTTTACACGTACTTGTTCAACATGGATTCTATTGGGTAAAGCGATCATCCTAATAGGAACTTTCAGCCCTTTCCTTTGGGTCTTAGTAGATTGGATGTGGTGGTTGAATGAGAACATCAACCATAGGCTCAGATATTTGAGTGTTTGGTTCCCAGTTGGTGGCGCTGTTTGAGTAGGTTTAAGAGATGTAGACTTGATGGAGCAACTACATCACTGGGGGCCATGTTTTAGGTTTCAAAGTTCCACACCATTTCTACTTTGCTCACTGGATTCTCTGCTTATAGTTTAAGATGTGAGCTCTCAGTTTTGTGTTTCAGCCACCATGCCTGCCTGCTGCCAAACTTTTCTACAATTACAGTAATACACACTTATCCCTCTAGAAGTATAACCCTTAATAAAATCCTCTTTCTCTAAGCTGTCTTGTGCATTTTATCACAGTAATAGAGAGCAAATTAAGACAGCTGTTGAACAAGACCTGTATTTAAAAATGCTGATAACCCTAAGAGAAGTTGCTTATTCCATAAAGAAATAGAAGGATTTATGAAACATGTGTTAATCTATATGATGCTAAAAGGTCTTGCAAGTACTGAGGAAATGACTCATTTAGCCAACTGAGTGCTGTGCAAGCAAAAAACCTGAATCTGACATCCAGAACCCAGCTAAAATTAAGCTGGAGATGGCAGCACATGATTATAATCTTTCTCCTATGTAGAGTAGAGACAGATGGATCCCTAAGTATGACCAGCAAGCTGACCTGGCTAGATAAATGAGCTTCAGGACAAACCAAGGTGGATAGAACTTGAGGAACATCACCTAATGTTGGCTTCAGTTCTCAATATACTCATGCATCTGTATGTATGCATACCAGTGTGCTGGCAAAGAAAAGTGGGGAAGAGGAATTCTGGTAAGTCCCCATAAGCACAGCATAGGTGATGAAATTAAATCAGCTCATAAGTGATTCAGAAGTTAGTGAACTAATAATCAAGTCAATAGAGGGTAACTGGGATCGAAGTGGATAGCATAATCAGTAGAATGTTCTGGAGAAGAAAGTACAGGAACACTTCATCTTCAGTAAGTGAGGTACGGCTATTATCTTCACTCTTTACTGTACAATCAACTTAGCCTTGACAATTGTACTTTCAGAAGGGATACACAGTGGTAGTGTCTCTGGGTGAAAAAAGTACACAAAAGAAGAAACGCTCCACTTTCAATGGAAGCTTCCACGTTGCATTTTCTCCCTGTGTCAGCTTCTCCAATCATATGATTTCCAGAGAAGGCATTTTATGCTGAGCCTATAAATCTGTAAATGCTTTCTAATAGTAGACACAGTGAGGGGACATATGACTCAGATTTACGAGTGAAGCCGAGTACCTTGGATTATCGGATTTTAGTTGACTTCTTGTTTGTTTGTTTTGTAACACAATCACCTAACAAATCTTCACACAACTCTCCTAAGCTTGAAGATGATGCTTAGTTTGATTGTTCCTCTTGACTCCTAACTTAATAGGATGTAGAAACAAACCTCTGGTTACTTGAAGTAGAAAGGTTTATTCTAAATGTGGGTAGCACCACTTTCTGGACAAAAGTGAGCTGAGCTGCAATATTAATCTCTCTGCTTGCTGATTTTGGATACAATATGATCAGCTGCCTCAAGCTCTGGTCACCATGATTTCCCAGTCATTATGGACTACACCCTTAGACTATAAGCCAAAATAGATCATTCCTTACTGGGGTTTCTTCCTTTTGTATAAAGAAAAGCAATTAATATATCCCTCTCCAAAGATTTTCTGAATTTGATTCCATGAAACTTTCATCAAATGTCTATTGCATCAGGACCAGATAGAATGAAGGCTAGTGGTACATAGAGATTTGTTTTCCATCCAAGACACAAAGGGGATTTATGTGTAGGCCTTTATAATGCTGCAATAAATTTTACTGCAAAGTAAAGAGGGGGACCAAAGAAGAAAGAAGCTGACATCTGGAGTTCAGTCAATTTTATTTTTCCACATAAAGTGTTTGGGGTAATGGAGGCATCTAAAGGAACTCATCTCTGTACCTAAGCATCTCTGTGTTATTCTGAACCCGTGGTCTTCATATATCAGAAGCAGATGGAGACATTGCTTATTCTTTATCTAAGATTATTTGGGTGTGTGTGTGTGTTTTCAGAAGCACATGAGCATTTGCACATGTAAATATGGAGCCCAGAAGACAAATTTGGCTGCCATTACCCAGGTACTTTCCATCTTTTTTTTTTGTTAGTTTTTGCTTGAGTATCTTTTTGGATGGTCTCTCACCTAGAACATCCCCAGTGTGCCCAAGGACATACCTGTTTCCACATTACCAGTGCCATGAACTCAAGGCCATATCAACATGGCAGCATGTTTATATTATTTAGTTATGTGGGTGATGGGAGTTCAATTCAGAACTCCATCCTTGTGTTGCAGACACTTTACTGAGTGAGTTATCTCTCCAAAAATTAGCTTATTTCAATGTTTTGATTAGACATTAAGTCTCACTGAACTGGACTTTACCAGTAACAGTTTCAACAATGAAATAAACTATTGTATGCGACAGGAATTGCAACTGGTCTGAGAGAAGCATCTCTGGGCTTCTCAGATAGAGTTGGGAGATATTTGATGAGGAGAGAGTAAAACCCAGCAAAACTTGAAATGACTGACTGAAGTGCATGAAAAAGAAAAGTGGATATGCTATATGCACATTTTTATAACTGATAAAGTGAAAACGGAAGAGCTTGTCTGGAGATTGAAGAAGATGCAGACCTAATAGATATGAGAGCTTAGACATCACTCTGCATAATGGAGATACTGTAGGAGAGCACTAGAGACTGAGTATCCAATGAACACAGGTTGCATTTTTGGTCTTTCCATTTGACAGAGGTGTATATCATCAGAAACAATCATTTAACTCTTCTGTAACTAATATTTCTCAAGGCAATACTCTCATGGAATATCAAGAGTATTATGAGAATTATGTGATCACTAAGTCAAAATCGGTAAGTAAAATAAAAATTTTAATTTTATTTTAAAGGTCTCTTTAACAATGGTGGTAAGTGCACTAAAACATCCAGTGAAAGATAAAAAACATCCATATACCAAAGAAGTGAAAGATCTATTTGACAAGAACTTTAAGGCATTGAAGAAAGAAATTGAGGAGTATACCAGAAAATGGAAGGAC
>NC_022013.1:15859648-15879164 GCF_000317375.1 Microtus ochrogaster | reverse complement strand
GGGAAGGATGGGAGGAGGGGGAGGGAAATGGGAGGCTGGGAGGAGGTGGAAACTTGTTTTTTTTTTCCTTTTCTCAATAAAAAAAAATAAAAAAAAACAGAGACTCACAACTTTATTAAAATTTAAAAAAAAACAAAAAAAAAAACATCCATATAATTACACATCTTTCTTCCCAGGCCTTTTCCATCATATGTGTTTCAAATCTAACTCAAGATCTGGAGTGATGGTTGAGTGGTAAAGTGCTTTCCTTAAACTTGAAGGACTTGAACTAATCCCCAGAATGCATGTTTAAAGGCTGGGTGTGGTGGTCAGAGTTTATAATCCCAGCACTGGGGAGTCTGTGACATCATTGCCAGCCAGCTAGCCATGCCTAGTTGGCTAGTTCTGGGCCAGTGAGAGATCCAGTTTTGGGAAATCAAGGTGTATAATGACAATGAAAGCTGTTTGCTGGCTTCCATATACATGCATGAACACATGCATAGACACTCATACACAGAAGAGCATCTACACACACACACACACACACGGGAGGGTGTAGAAAAAAGGAAAAGCTGACCAAATAGCATATCTCATATTACATTGCATTCTTTGCTTTGAATGCAAACTTCAGAATACAAAGAGTTGACATCAACCTTAGTATTAGTTCTGAATATACAAGGGCAGGCTTTTAGCATTTTCCTTTTTTTGTATATGAGTTTCTTTTTTTAAAGCATGTTTACCATGTGCATGCAGAGTTCACAGGGGCCAGAGAGAACCTCAGATCATTTGGAATTAAAAAGAGTTGTCAATCAATACATGGGTGTTGGAAAACAAGTCCAGGTCCTTTGGAGGAACAGCTATTGCTCTTAATTGCTAACCCGTCTTTCAGCTCAGGCTCCTGGGTCCCTTTCTTTCCCTTCAGCCTTAATTCCCATTGCATTTTTTATCTGCATTGTTTTCTCTTAGTAGTAATTCTGTGCACCAGACATTTCCCATCATTGCAGGAAAATCGAAGCTCTCCTTACCATTCATCTGTGTCCGCATCACAATTGCAGAAGTGTCGAATGTCCAAACAGCTCTCCTCTAGGCCACATCCACACTGCTGGACCCCAGGAACAGAGCCTCCCCAGTAAGGGTGTCTTTCATTAGACCTCCCAATCCACCAGGTAAATGGGGCTCCATCTGAAAGACAAGAAGTTTCCTAAGTCAGGAGTGCGAGTTGAAATAGGACAGAGGCTCTCATGGTGGTGGTGGTGGTGGTGGTGGTGGTGGTGGTGGTGTGTGTGTGCGCGCACACACATGTGCAAACATATGCAGTCTCTCCTGCCCCCTTTTTCTTACTTTCTGGCTTTAGTTTCTCTTTCTTCCTTTATCTCTGTTATTTCGCTATATGTTTTAGTATATATACGTATGCACACATACAGTTATGCATGTATAAACATTTTATTAAAAGAACATAGTTAAACACTGATGAATGATAGCATTAGGAGTCGGGGACATAAACTAAAACAGAGAACAATTAAACAATATTACAACTGAGTTAGTCAGATGAGCTTAAAATCATTTAAAACCATACTTTATTTACAAATGTAGCAATGCAAAATTTACAGTTTGAATAATGCATAATAGACTGATTTGACATAGTTTTAAGTAAAATAAAGTGGAAATTACAACACACAAATTCTTCTTCTTAGAAAAATAGTTTTGAAAAGTTACTTTAAGTGGGTTAGTGCCACATGTGTTTTGAGCGACTGGGTCTTATCTGTGTGCTATTGCACCAACACTCAGTGGAATTAAAAGGAAAACTGAACTTTCACAGCCAGTGCCTCAAAGGAATAGCATATTTGGATACTTTTTGAATGCTAAGATGATCTAGATGGTCTGCTTCACAACACAGAGAAATGAATTCACATATACATCATGAAAAAGAACAAAAACATAATGAAGTCAAAACTAGAAAAATTATCTGTATAGTCTCTTTCATGACCCGTGTGTCATTTCTCTTGCATTTGTTCATCCACGTCACCTTAATCACTAGACATTACTCTCTCTCTGTCTTCTAAAGTTTGAATCTGTTTTAAAGCAAACAACACACACACACACACACACACACACACACCTCCATATATATGGATAGAATGACTTCCCTTTGAAACTACCCAAGACAAAATAATACAGTAAGGGCCAAGGTTAGCCAATGCTGTGTTCTTTTTGGTAGATATCAAAGAGGGTGGAAATTAAGGTGAAACAGAATGTAAGCACATACAAGAGGAATCTGACACACTTGTTTGTTTCAACAATACCAGAAGCACAATGACCTCATGCGCTAAGAGAAGTCATACACTTTCAGATTCACAGATGTAAGGGAATATGCCTGTGAAGACCATACCCTGGAGACCTTCAGGGAACTATGATTCATTAAGGAGGAAAAACAAAAAACCAACCTCAGGGTCCTAATTTCATTATGATCCTTCTGTAGTCTTTAATGATTGTGAATACCACAGTAGCCTATAACTGCTATTCAGAAATTGATAGTTCATCCCAAGCAAGAGCAGGCAGAGATATGGAGGCCTTGGGCAGCATCAGCTGAAGGATCCAAACATAGCTTCCATTGACTGTCCTCCTGTTGCTTAGTAAATGTCAGATACTTCAAATTTAAAACAACAATAAAAATCACAGGTTCCTTTCCTAATTTTTGAGATGTAATATTCCTCTCTTGAGGTTGTGGATATATATATAGTCCAATGGGCACAGAGCACTATGCTTGCCTAGTATGTACTAAGCCCTGGGTTGGATTCCCAGCACCACACTCATAAACTAGGTATAGTGTTGCAGGCCTGGAATCCCAGAATTAGGGATGTGTAGACAAGAGGATCAAAAGTTCAATGTTGTCTTTAGCTATCCAAGTCAGGTGCTCACCTGGGCTATAAAAGATACTGCCTCAAAGCAAACCAAACAAGCCTACTGCATGTATTGGCTTTGTGGGAGCCTAGGCTGTTTGGATGCTCACCTTCCTAGACCTAGGTGGTGGGGGGAGGACCTTGGACTTCCCACAGGGCAGGGAACCCTGACTGCTCTTTGGGCTGGAGAGGGAGGGGGAGGGAAGCAGGGGAGGGGGAGGGAAATGGGAGGCAGAGGCGGGGAGGAGGCAGAAATTTTTAATAAAAAATAAAAGAAGGAGCTAATTTCAGTTTGCGTGTGCTAATATATGGGGCTTTTACACCAGCAAGATTTTGTTGTACAGGGACATCTTTATTTGCTTACAGTCACTCTCTGCATATACAAAGTACCCACTAAATTGTTCTCTGAATTGTTCCTACAGCTGACTTCTCCTGGAAGTCTTCACGACAAGCAGAGAGTGAGAAGACAATTAGAAGACCAATGCTATAAGACATGAGAAAAATTGGGAACTATTAATGAGAAGCATAGTCATTTTGATGGGCTGCTTCACTGAGAAGAGCTGGAAATATCTACCTCCAGCCACTACACGTGTCTTTTTTTTAATTTATTCATTTATTAATGATTTCTGCCTCCTCCCCGCCACCACCTCCCATTTCCCTCCCCCTCCCCCGATCAAGTCCCTCTCCCTCATCAGCTGGAAGAACAATCAGGGTTCCCTGACCTGTGGGAAGTTCAAGGACCGCCCACCTCCATCCAGGTTTAGTAAGGTGAGCATCCAAACTGCCTAGGCTCCCCCAAAGCCAGTATGTGCAGTAGGATCAAAAACCCATTGCCATTGTTCTTGAGTTCTCAGTATTATATTTTACAACCCCGTTGGTGCTGTCTTCCTGCTAAGAATTCCCATGTGGATGATTGTGAACTGGTACTCTTCTCTTCCTGAATGACGAAAAAACATCTCTCTCATTTCAAGTAAACGTCAGATAAATTGCCTTCCTCCTAAATCCCTGGCTACAATTCACTCTCAAGGACCCTGAACAGCTGACAGGTTATTTATTTTAACTGTATACAAAGAAAGGAAAAGGAAGGAAACAAAAATACTTAAATATATTCATATTTAAATATGTGTGTATGAAGGTTCATTTTTTTTATTGGATGACCCATCTTTATTTCTTCACCATTGTAAAAGTAATGGAGAGAGAAAATAAGGAAACTGAGAACCACAAACAACTGTGGTTTGCCTTAACTCACAACTCAATCATATAGTCAAGGAAATCATCTATACTTTAACTGCAAATTTTGGCCTTTGAGACATTTCTATTGACAGAAAACTGATCAGTCAGTGAATGGATAAAATATTGTTAATTATTTATATTTAAAATATTAAGTTGTTCAACAAACATTTATCAAAGATTTTAATCTATTTTGGACACTATCTTAATCACTGCATCATCAGGGATAAATAACAGAACAAAAGCAAAGCAAATAAACAAATTGTGCTTCAGACTTTACATTGTTAACAGGAAAAAATTTATTAAAATTATAGGTGGGGAGAAATCATAGGCAGTCAAGTGCTGGTCTTGTTAACTAAAGACCTGATCCCTACCCATATAACCTACATTACAAAAAAAAAAGAAAGAAAGAAAAAGAAAAAATGAAAAAAAAGGAAAGTCCAGATACTGTAGTGCTCCCTTGTGACCCTAGTGTTGAGAAGGTGGAGACAGACGGATGTCCAGGCTCCGTGGCCAACTAGCCTATACTTCGCAGAGCTCCAGTCCAGTGAGGGAGAAAGCATGGTGGCAAGAACCTAGGGAAAACACTCAATGTTGTTCTCTGACCTCCACATGCATGCCTGTGCACATGTGCACACAAAAGAAAGAGTCATGAGAGCCAAGTGTGTGTGTGCACAAATGTGTGAGTGAGAGAGAGAAAGACAGGGAAGAAGTAAGAAAAAGACAGGAAAAATGATAAAGAAAGAGGAGGATCAAGAAAAAAAGAATGGAAGGAGTAAATGAAGATGAGAGAGGAAAGAGGAATATTAGCCCATAGGTACCTCCTCATGAACTGTTAAAGAACAATATTGGATCTGCATTCCAACCATTGTATAAGAACAAATCCAAAATTTTTATTAGTAAATAAGACCCACCAGGCTGCTCCTACAGTTTCCCCAATGAATGCGAATATGTAACTTACAGAGAAATGGCTTAAGAAGACAAGAAAACATAATAAATGTGTACTTGTATGTGTATTCATGTGTGTGCAGGTACAGAATACTGATGAGTGTCCTGAGGTTTCCTCAAATGCACTGCACCTTATTTTTTGATATAGGATTAGTCCTTGAACCTGGAATATAACGAGTTACCTAGACCAGGAGGCTCCAGGGATCCTCTTGTTTCTATTTCCCCTAAACTAGGGCTGTATATAATGATGGGCATACCCAGATTTACACCACTACATCTAGCTTTTTATTTTTCTTTTTTATTAAAGTAAGTCCTGAGGATTAAACTCAGGTTCTCATAATTGAAAAACAAACACTTGAGCCATGGTGGCACCTTCCCATCCTGAAAACAATCCATTGAATAGAGTAATTAGGTATGAGACTATTTTGTGAAGGCTTAGGTCAATTATGGTTTTCCTGATACAATAAATCCACATGAAGCCATGGACCAGCCTCTGTGCACAACTGGGGTTTAATGAACCATAATTCAAACTGGAGATTCTCTTGAGTTTTGAATTGTTAAAGTTTAAAAGACTGCAAACACACAGACTCTCAGTGATGTCTGCACAAAAGCCAGGACAGTTTAGCTGTACTTACTTATAGGAGTAGTGCAGGCAGCTCATGAACAATACAAGCAAGGAGCTAGAGAGCTCTGAAGTTCAGAGGCCTGCTGTGCTGAGCTGTGGCTGCCACAGTTATTACTGCTTTAATTCATTTTATTTTGTTTTGTCTCACATTCTTCAGAGAATTAGTTTTCTCCTTTTCTTATTGTTAATTTTAATTAAGATGTAATTACATCATGTTCTTGCTTCCCTTTCCTTTCTCAATCCCCGTCAATGCCCACTCTTCCAAGTCCTTCCTTTTACATTGCTAGTCTCATTATCTTTTTATTAAACATATATGCATGAATATATAAATACAATCTGCTGAGTACATTTATTTTTGCTTGTTTGCATATGATTTCTGGGCTGACCACTTGGTACTGGAAAGCCAATTAGGGGACTAATCTCTAGGAAAGAATAACTCTCCCTCTCTCCACAGTCATTAGTTGCCTGAAGCTTCTTGTCTAGCAGTGGGGCCCCAACAGAATTCCCCTTTCCATATTGGCATGAATTTGGTTTTATCATTATTTATGTCTTGTTTAAGCAGCCCCCCCGTTAATGTATCGTGGATGTAGCTTTCCTGTTCTTTCTTGGAGAAGCAGTTTCATAGCATCTTCCTGACCTTCTGGCTCTCACAGCTTTCCATTCCTTTCTTCATGATATTCCCTGAGCATTTGTTGTTTTGATATGGCACATGGGCACAGGTTTATATTCCTGCAAGCTCAATAAGTCAAAACGAAGAGTAAGATCAATCTTATCTTCAACCCAGACCTGTTTTCTGCCATGCAACCTTTATATCTAAACCTATCAGCCATTACAAATAGGGTGTTTGTTTCTTCGATTTATATGGCCAGGTTTACTAAAAATGATGGTCTTATCTCATCTCTAAAGCTTTTTTTCTTAAGACAGGGTCTTTTCTATTCCTGGGTGGTCTCAAACTCACTATGTCACCTAGGATGACCTGGAACTCCTGATCCTTTTGTCTCAGTGTGATACCCAGTATATGCAGTGCTAGGGAGAGAACCAGGGCTTCAGGCATGCTAGATAAGCAGTCCACCAAGTGAGCTCCACCTCCAGCTCTTCCTCTGTGTCTAACACCTTTCATTTATGTGTTCACTTAGGATCTCTTCTGAAAATGTTGGAGAAACTATTCTCATAGCTAATCACTTACAACCTCGTTAAGCATGCACTCTTTCCTACAACTTCAAAAGAAATCTCTAACCAAGTCAACTTAAGGGGAAAAGGGTTCTTTTGGATCACTGTTCCAAAGCCTATCTTGACAGAGAAGACATGGTGACAGGAGCAGAAGGCTGGATAGTCACATTTCATCTGCACTCAGTCCATACTAGGAAAAAAAGGAGGTCATGAGCTACAAACACTACTTCTGTGACTTACTTTCTCCTATGAGACTTCATCTCATAAACTTCCCCCAAATTCCCCTCAATGCGGAAGTAAGTGCTCAAACACATGAAGCTGTGTGGGACACTTTATACCCAAACAACAAAACCACAAGTCAACCCCCCGTGTGTGTATATATGTGTGCCAGACATATACATATATGTATATATATATACATGCAAAGCATATATGAATAATTAAGTATGATGAATTATTCACGGAATAATATAAAAAGTATATACAATCATTATGTTTACAGTTTCTCATATCTATGTTGTGCAAGGTCATGCTGTGATTCATCAGTCATAGAAACTTTAAAAAGCTTTGCCTACATTGCATTTCTCTTAATTTCTAGAGGAAGAAGAGAATGTCTTCAGCTATGAGTATCATAAATCTGAGTGAGATAAGTATTCAAATACAACTCAGACCAAGAGTCTGACTTTTGCCAAATAATCCTAAAGAGTCTCATGGAAACATTGACTCTTGTCTGGATGTTCCATGTTGAGGACTTCCACCAATACTGTCTTAGAAAGGGAAGTACTTGGGCAGGTGAGGACCCCACAAAAGAGAGATCTGATATACTACAGTATCTTTAGAGAAACAGGACTCCACATGTACATTGTCTGTTATTGATTGCAGCTAGAGGGTGTGGGAATAGAAAATAAGAGAGAAAGTTGAGGTCACTGAAATTTTAAGGCCAAATAATTACTTCTATAATGAGAACACAATGCAACTTGGTGTGGGAAGTCCTTCTATAAATGTGTTGCTTTTATTGTTTAATGAGTAAAGCTGCTTTGGCTTGTGGCAGGGCAGAATGGAGCTAGGCAGGAAAACTAAACTGAATACTGGGAGAAAGAAGGCAGAGTCAGACATCTGGGAACTTTATTGGTAAACTACGAACATTGTGGTAAAATACAAAATAATAGGAATGGGTTAATTTAAGATGTAAGTGTTAGTTCACAAGAAGCCTGAGCTAATAGGGTAAACAGTGTTGTAATTAATGTAGTTTCTCTGTGATTATTTCGGGTCTGGGCGGCTGGGAATGAACAAGCAGTCACTGCCTACAGCAAGTCAGCTAAACAATGGTATAGGAGAAGAGATAGACACACAGTAGGGCTGGAGAAATGGCTCAGTCAGCAAAGTATTTTGTTGAACATGTGTGAGGACCAGCCCATCTAAAGCCAGGGCAGGCAGTATGTCGGTATCCTAGCACCAGACAGCCAGAGCCAGGCCATGGTGCCTACCTGTCAGCTAAACTAACTGAATCAGTTAACTCTGGTAACAGACTTTGTCATACACAGACACACACAGACACACAGACACACAGACACACAGACACACAGACACACAGACACACAGACACACAAAAAAAAACTTAGCTGTGGAGGAGAGTGACTGAGAAAGACAGTCAACATCAGCATCTGTGCCCATGTGCATTTATACATTCCTATATATGTACACACACACACACACACACACACACACACAAACACATTGTATGCATCCTTTCTTTATATACAGCCTATTATTTCTGAGGGGAAAAAAACAACAACTAACATTTAGTTAGAGAGAAAGCAACCTCATCCATATCAGAAGATAATGACAGACATTTATCAATGTCCATCCTGGTCTTCCTGCTTGTTGGCCAGGATGATTAAATCAGAGAATACACTTAATGGTGTGATTAAGAGCTACTCAGCCACAGTAGGAATTAACATTTCCATAATGTTGTTCATTGTGCTCTTTCCTGCTTATTCAGCTGAAGTGAACCCAAAGGAGGAGAAATAGAAGAGATTAATGACACTGGTGCTCCATACAAATGATAGACATCCCTTTGATGAGGTAGCTTAAAGCCAGAATAGCCAAGGCTCTGGAGCACAGCACAGGGTTGAAAGGGGCAGGCAAGGAATAATCCTAAATTATTCTATTAGCCTTAACATTTTATGAGAAAAATTACTAATTTTTTGAGAATTTTCCTTTTTCTGAAGAATGGTGATGAAGAACTCAAAATATTAAATCATGTGTTCAAAGTCACATGGCAAATACATCAGGGACAGGGATTCAGGTCTTGACCAATAAGCTTTTCAAAAGTGTGGTCCTATCCTAAGCTCTACCCACATTTACATAGACTGATAAACTTTTCAATGAACCAGAAATATTGAAAAGTGTGAAATTCACAGATAAAATTTGCTCGTTGGGGACATTGTGATAAATTTATGGGAACTGATAATAATTTGGAGAAATTTAGCATGGGAGTAAAATCTTTCATTTACCACACAAGTTATTTATTCCTTGTTTAATCTTTGTGGGTAAGCATGTGGTGGTGGTGGTGTGTGTGTATTAGTGAGGGTGTATATACCTGCCATACCATTACACACATATGGAAGCTAGAAGTCAACATTCAGTATTCATCCGTGCCTTAAATCTTGTTTGAGACAGGTTCCTTCTCTTCTCTAGAAATTCTCCCATTGCTGCCTCTCTTCTTGCTCTACAAGCAGTTGGCTTAAGCACATGTGTAACACGTTGTGGCTTCACAAGGGTTCTAGGGATTCCACCTCAGAATTTTACTTATGTGGAAAACTCTTTAACCACGGATCAATACTGCATTCCTCCACGATTTACCACAAAATTTCTGATGTGAAAATTTTGAAGTTATAAATACAAAATAGAGTAGGGTTACCAATTTGTATCCAAGTGTGATGCGAGAAGGGGGAAACCATCACTGAGTGAAGCCAGAGTCAGCTGTGAGATATGTGATGACAACATAAGTTAACGTGTGCTGAGTGATACAAGAAAATATAACCAATGACAAAAGAGCTGGACAAGCAAAACAGCTGCTCCCTGGGTACCACTGGAGAGACTGTGGATTGCTTTAAATAAAGGAGCGAAAGCCCAGGTGTGTCTTTATGTTAAACTCTTGCCCATTCTGAGCTCTTAAAACGCTCCAGTTAGTTTCCAGCCATGTTGGATCTTACTTTATTTAAAATTCAAAACACTTTAAAGATAAATACCTTAATCCACATTTTGTACATAAGTAACAAAGATGCAGACATAGGTAAGAAACAGCAACTTTAGGAAGATCATATCAAAGCAATAACCAGGTTTAGATCATCATGGCCACCTTTGTAGGGTTTCTCATTTGCTATAATAAACAGAAACGCAAAATGTCAGACTCCACCATTTCTCCAGCCAATGAATGCTGTTCTCTCTCACAAGATGGAAAACACTTTAAATCATTCAGTTGTCTACAGTAGTAATAAAATGAGCACATGTATCTGTGCATACGTGTGTGTGTATGTTGGGGATTGTGGATATATGTACCCACATGTAGAAGTCAAAGAACAACTTATAAGAGTCTGTTCCGTCCTTCTACTATGTGGGTCTCAGAGATCTCACTCAGGTCAACAGGCTTAGCAGCAAGCCCCTCTTTCCACTGAGCTATCTCACCAGTCCTCAAAGACCATTTGATGAGAAACTGGTTCCTGGAACCTGAGACTACCAAACCTTGGAGCACCTAAAGTCCCTCATAGACAATGACAAGGAGTTTTTATAGAGCTCACATTGTTGTCCTCTGAAGTTCAAATCATGCCTAGATCATTTATAATATGCAATTTAAATGTAAATGTAAAGTAAACAGTCATCATACAATAGTTTAGGGAAAGGACACTTTTTAAAGCCCAAACATATTTACTACAAATACATTCAAACATACATCCATTTTCATTTGGATATAGGGTGTGCAGATAGGGGCTGACGGTGGATAACAGATGATTCACCTTTCTATACACAGTACTTCTGGATTTCCCCTAAAGACAGTAATAAAATTCACAGACCCATGAGACTCTACAGCAGAGGTTTTTCAACCTGAGACTCACATACCATATATTTACATTACACTTATAAAAGTAACAAAATTAGTTAGGAAGTAGTAATAAAAATATTTTTATGGTGGCAGGTCACCACAGTGTGTAGAATTCTATTAAAGGGTCACAGCATTATGAAGGCTGAAGCCCTCTGCACTAAGGACATTTTCCTATCATAGACTGTGGTTTTACATTATTTTACTTCACAACAGCTCAAGCAGCAGGCTCCAACCAGACTGCAGTCTTAGTAGCTCTTACATCTGCCCTTCCCATTGGCTACACTCTGTTCTAACCTCTACACAGGTCTTTACAGTAGCTGACTGCTGAATATTTGGGGTCTGAAGTTAAATCACATGTCTTTCTTGTTTACTAGACCAAAAAAGTACTGCAAATCATTTTCTTATGATCTTAAACATCCTTGTTATCCCATGAAACTATCTGGCTTTTTATTTCACTTTAAATCATGTAGATATGGTGTGTTTGTGTGTGGGTTTGTGTATGAGATTCCAGGTGCCAGCTGAGACAGAACAGTGGAAGATACAGGAGGCTACCTGACTTGGATGCTGGGAAGCTAACATGGTTCCTCTGCAATGGTAGTGCATGCTCTTTAGCACTGAGCCACCTTCCAGCATCATGAATAATGCTTTTACTTATTTTATTTATGATTATTTTATTTGTAAAATATTATAGAATGTTTGTTGGATTTCTCTCACTCTTCACGTGAATTATAATAAAACTGTCTATGCCTATACATAACTATTACCCCATACATAGGATGGCACCTAATGTGTATGTGAAATTAAAATATGAACTTGCATAAAGATCATGTAGCTTTATGGGGAAACAGCTCTATGTTTAAAATCACTTGTTTTTCTTTCAAAAGCCCTCGGTTTGATTCTCAGCACCCATATGATAGCTTATAGCCAACTCCAGTTCCATGCAATTAGCTGCCCTCTTCTGACTTCTGTGAGCACTGGACACACACAAGATGGCACATATGAATAAAAAAATACATATATTCATTCATACATACATGCATTCATATATAGGCAAAACACTCATAAACATAAAATAAAATAAAAATTTCCAAAAAAGAATAGTCAAATACTAAGAATTTCCAGAATTTCTCGATGATGAACATTATAAAAAACAAAACAAGTCAAATAAAACAACACCAAAAACATTTCCTGTACTATTTTTTTCACTCTATGTTATTCTCACAAAATCTCTATGTAAAATATTTTGGAGGAGAAAAGTTTTATTTTGACTCAGGGTGTCTGAGTTCACAGTCTGTTGCTTCTGGAACAGAAGGAATCAGAGCATCACCACAGAAGGCTGTGTTAGAGAACCATGGCTTAATTTACAGTATCTGGAAATTGGTACCCGCAGAACACATTAAGAAACAGGATGCACTCTTCAAAGCACACATCCTATCAGGTAATTACTACGCCCTACTTTCTACCACATCACAATAGACTCACCACACCAATGAATTCATCCATATATGAAGCCAGAGGCCCTCAAAACAATGACCTCTCAAGAATTAGACCCAACAGCTGAGGGATCAAGCCTTTAACATTTTAGACTTTGGTTGTATGGTTTCTAAGCAAAAACCATAACACAAAGTACATGATTAAAATATTTCCAGCTTGTACGTGAATGAATGTGTGTGCCTGTGTGTGTGCGCATGTGCTTGCCGTGTGTGTGCACACATGTATGTGTGTGTGCATTCTTGTAGGCCAGAAGCTAACATTAGTATATTCTTCAATTGTCTTCTTATTTTTTTAATTAATTTATTTTTTATTGAAAAACAAATTTCTGCCTCCTCCCAGCCTCCTATTTCCCTCCCCCTCCTCCCGTCCCTCTCCCCCTTCCCCCACTCCTTTCCCTCTCCCTCTCCAGTCCGAAGAGCAGTCAGGGTTCCCTGCCCTGTGGAAAGTCCAAGGTCCTCCCCCCTCCATCCAGGTCTAGGACAGTGAGCATCCAAACTGGCTAGGCTCCCACAAAGCCAGAACATGAAGTAGGATCAAAACCCTGTGCCATTGTCCTTGGCTTCTCAGCAGCCCTCATTGTGGGGCTGATCTATTGGGAGCTCACCAAGGCCAGCTGGACTGGGACTGAAAAAGCATGGGATAAAATCGGACTCTCTGAACATGGTGGACAATGAGGGCTGTCTTCTTTTTTTTAAGAGTTATTATGTATAGTGTTTGCCTGTTTGTATGCCTACAGGCCAGAAGAGGGCACTAGATCTCATTACAGATGGTTGTGAGACAACACATGGTTGCTGGAAATTCAACAATGGACCTCTGAAAGAGCAACCAGCTCTTTTAACCTCTGACACATCCTTTTAGCCCCTCTCTATCTTATTTTCTGAGTCAGCCTCTCACTGAGCCTAAGTTTTCTGGACTGTAAACCACAGGGGTCTTCCTGCCCCACTCCCCTCACCACTGGGGTCACACACATGCACCATTCATAGTACTGTTTTGTATGTGGGTCTTAGAGATGGAATTCATGTTCTCTTCTTTGCGGCAGCAAGTACTTAACCAAAAGATTCATTTTTCTACCTCCACTATCTCTCTTATCTCAAAGAGATCCAGTCACATACTGTATAATGCCATTTTGATAAACAACGGACCACCAGACAACAGTGGTTCCAAAAACTTAGGTTACCAAGTGGCTTCATAAGAATCTTTGTTTGTCTCTTTTAGCGTCCTCATTGTTGTCTAAGTTCTCTGGGATTGTTACTTGTGGACTAGTTTTCTTTGCTTTATGTTTAAAAACCACTTATGAGGAGTACATGTGATAATTGTCTTTCTGTTTTTGTGTACTCTATGATGATTACACAATAACAAAATCTCATAATGTTCCTAAAATATCTACCATGTTCATGCAAATGGTAATAATCCTATTATCAAGATTTCAAAATATGGTACAGGAAGAAAATAAAAATTGACCATTAGCCTTAATTCAAATCAGAATGTCATAAATCTGAAGTACAATTTGGACAATATGTGGAAGTCAATGAGAGAAAAATGCTACTATTGAGAGGGGAGTACAATTCTTGGGAAACATATCAAATATATCAATTCTATTATAAATATAGCTGACCATTTCTTTCCATTTTCCAACAAAGGAATTCAAATTGGACTCTCATATCATGGGCATTCAAAACAAGGCACACATAACATATCTCATTTAGCCATTCCAACAATGCTATGAACATTTATCCTCTCGTTTTGTAGATAAAGAAATGGAAGTGAGCAAAGGAGTAGTCAAATCTTCAACTTCACATAAGAAGGAAGACGTGACTTCAGATTGTATGACTCCAAACTTCAGCAATACTTTCTTTAAATTATGTCAAACCACTTCAATTATAGAAGGGAATGAAAAGATACCATGTCCCTCAGAGCAATTGTTCTTGAACCAATATCACAATCATTACTTTGGCAATGCTGCAGATGTTTATTGAGTATGAAGCATCAGCTTTCTTAGGGATTCTCTCAAGTACACATTGTCTCCTAAGTTATGCTCGTATGTCTACTCATCTGTATTGAAAATCTGACAATGAAACAAAAGACACCTGCATAGATAAGTATTCTAATAATCATCCTTGCTGTTAAAAAGTCCAGTTTGCCTAAACTTGTGTAAAGCTGTTCTATAAAATTTCACACTGATGTTGAACAAAATAATTCAAATGAAGGGATGATAGGCTATAAAAACATGCTAGAGTCTTCATTTAGGTTGTCTAAATAATAAATAATGAATTTTGATTGTTTCTACACAAATTCCCTCCCTCTGACTTCGTCGGAAAACTCCTAACTTCTTGTCCTCTTTACTAAAATAAGCAAGCCACCGAATCTATGTATGCTGCAAACAGGGAACTAGCATGGGTCACAATCTCAGAACAGTGTCCTACCTTTGATCTTACTTATATACATGTATATGCAAAATACATGTGAAAATTTCAAAATCCTCTAAAATAATACATCAAAAATATGAATTATTTTCCCAGGATAGCCGGAAAATGCTTGTTATATAACAAGAACCAACTGAGTCCTTTCTCTAAAATTCCAAATTTAGTGCCTGTCAAAAGGGAGCCTATGGCCTATTGGCTTAAAATGTTCTGTAAAGCTTGTAAAAACACAAGTCACTGAGCAGGAAATTGTTTAAAATTTTGCAGAGGTTAGAAGAGCAGAGTTCAAATTCATACAATTGCTTATTACTCTAATCCTGTCCTCAGCAGAATTCAGTTAACAAAGCTTCAAATCCTTTCTCAGATGGCTTCACACACGCATTAGCCACACTCATTTGAGAAGAACAATGAAGGCACTTCCTTATGTCCATTCTGTTCCTCTGTCAGGCTACCCATCATTAGTCCATCTAATCACACAAGAGCTAGGCTGTATTCACAACACTGCTTCCCATCCTCCACCACAGTACTGGGTCTGGCTCTCACAGGTATTCTTTATCATTCTGTATCGATATTTCACCTCTTCCCTGTACCTAAATCCTTTACAAACCAGCTTATCCAGCCCTACATCTTCATGAACCATGTAATGGACATGTCCAGCAACGTCTCACAACAGCATATGTGTTCCTGTCCACCGTAGTTTTTCTCCTATTTCCTTCCCTCCCTAGGTTTCTAGGCTAAGAAGTTGAGAGCCATAATCAAGCACAGGGAATTCCCTAATTAACAAGGCATGAAGGACAGCCATGTTCTTACAAGCAAGCTTTGTTCAAGTGAACCCACACTTCCTGAATCCTCAGACATACCCCAACAGTTCTGCATGAAACACCTCCACTCCACCCTGAAATGAAGCACTATTCATCTAACGCTTCCATTAGGGCTCTTTCTGGCCACAAAATATTCAACAATATCTTATTGCCAAATTAACTTTTAAAGAGAAACACCATTTGTAGCATGAAATAGAGATACTCTGAGCCCTTGACCTCTGAGGGTTTTCAGATGTGTTTATTTTCCTAGATGTATGCTAACTCTTCAATCAAACTGCCAAGTTCATCCTTTTAACATTTTGAGAAAAATATCTTGTTTTACTTTGTTTGGCTCACTGCCTACAAAATTCTCACAGTTTTTTTTTATAGTTACAGAAAGCAAGTAAGAAAGATATTAATCTATTCATGGTTGTTGTAACCACCTAGAAACTGTATTAATTAAAACACTGCTTGGCCCATTATATCTAGCCTCTTATTGGCTAACTCTCACATCTTGATTTAATCCAACTATATTAATCTGTATATTGCCACGTGGCAGTGGCTTACGGGGAAATATTATAACCAGCGTCTGTCTCAGGCAGAGGATCCATGGCATCTCTCTCTTACTCTGCTTTCTTCCTCCCAGCATTCAGTTCTGTCACCCCACCTACCTAAGTTCCACCCTATCAACTAGGCCAAGGCAGTTTCTTTATTCATTAACCAATGAAAGCCACACATGAGCAGAAGAACCTCTTACACTACATGGTGACTCTACATGAATAACTAATCATTTCCTGACAGAGTCACATTAGGGACTAAACTTCAACCTATAAATTTTGGGTAACACAAATATTCAGATCATAGCAATAATAAAGCAGTTTAAAATGCTAACAGCACTTTCTAGGAGAATTGTGAACATAGCAGGACAAAGATGTTAAGTACCACAAGTTTAACCATGCTTCCTTCTTCTGTCTACAGAACACTTATTTGTATTTATTGCACACAAGCCCACCACTTAACAAAAGAAAATTTGATTCTCACATAGAAACCAATAAAATTATAATATGGATCCTGGCCAGAATGTCGTAATTGCTTTTTGCTTTATTATTTAATAACCTTCTAACTCTAGATAGTTATGCCCACATACAGATGGACTTAGGGTAATACAATGCTGTATGGAACAGCTTCTCCTTGCACCTGAAGGAAAAGTGACTGTCTTTTATCCAGCAGGCATCAGATACCAGTGGCTCCTCATCAGGTGACAGGTATTTGGAGCCCCTTGTAAAATCTTTGGACTCCTCTGATCTTGTGGAGGTCACTGTGCAGGTAGGTCACTGTGCAGGTAGGTCACTACAACTGCTGCAGCCCCATAATGGCAAGATGTCAATATTTCACAACACTTTTCTTTGTGCAATATCATTTGCATTCTCTCAGCCCCCCTCTATGTGATGTTCCCTAAATCTTAGGCATGAGGACTGATATAAATGTTTCGTCTATAGTTGAGTACTCATGACAATTTATTCTCAGAGCTTTGAACAGTGAGAAGTCTCTGCCTTAAACACTGTCCTTTACAATAAGAGGTTTCTCTGATCAAGGTTAAGAGCAGCACAAGGCTTTCAATTCCAAGAGGTAGTTTGTTTGTTTATGTATTTATAATAAAATGGAAAGCTGAACATGTTGACAGTAAACAAATAAAATTTCACTCAGGCATTTAACAAAGTTACTTAAACAAATGGAAGACTAAGTATAAATATTTAGTAGAAATTTAGCTTATTTTACTTGATTAAAATTACTTAGCTCTAAGAGCATGTGTGCAGATGGGCACATATTCACACATACAAACACATGTACACACACTTAAATCATTTTACTTATGGGTATTTGCCTACATGCACTTTTTATTGGTTCTTCTTTTCACATCTCTCTATTTCTGATTTTCTGTCTCTATCTCCTTCCCTCTTGCCTTTTGTATCTTTTCTCTATATCCTTCTTCTGTCTCTTTCTTTCAGTGAGTCAATGATCCTTTCCATAAATTGTCTGTCCCTCTTTTACTGTATACACATCTGTGATATGCTATCAGGAAAATCTGTTCTATTCTTTTAAAACACATACAATCACAAAAATGACACAATTGCTTGCAAGTTGAAACTCTAGCAGGTTGCATAGAGAGTTAACAAGCATTTTCTGATTATTGCAAATAATAAAAGAAAAAGAAAAAAAAACAAAGCAAGAAGACTTGATGTGAATACCTACATAAATCAAATTTCCTTTCCAATTTGTTTTAAGAGGTGAGCAAATTTATCAAAGATAACATGAAGGAGATAAAGTGAGTTGGCTTTCATAATACTAATAGAAAACAAAAACTTTATTCATTTGTTTCTTACTTTAATTGATGGGTACAAGTCTAATGCTCATTATAGGCTTGAGCAAATCACAGACAGCAATTGGATGGAGCCACGGATCGCACCCATCAGGAAGTGTTGGGCACAGCACAGCAGCAGCATAAGAGGAATGGGCACAGAGAAGCTCTACTAATGAATAAAATATGAAGACTATGCAATTACACCGACCAGAGAGAAGTGGTCAGAGGATCATCAGCGTAATGATAGCAATAAAAACAGGATTTCACGCCCGTGTCTCCTATTTCCCATGCCTAAATCTGAATAATATTTATTAACCACTCTCCTGTTTATGATTATGTGCAGAGCACACAACAAAACATAAAAATAAAAATAAAGCAAGGCTGTCGATTTCCTGCCCTCAAGGATTTTCTGTTCCATGCTTGCAAATAGAGGTTATTTAGTTCTTCTGGCAGATATTTCACAGCCAGAAAACACATGAAAGCTGTAATTTAGATGCCTTAGTTGTGGTACACCAATTAAAGATGACCTTACTTGCTGAGAAATTAGAGTGAATGACCACATAATGTGATTCGGTTTTCATGTTGGTAGAAAGCAGTTCTCTAAACATAACACTGAAAACCTTAACTAATTTTTACTGGGAAGACACAATGCACTTATGATTGTGTTTCCATGGCATAAAAGGTAGAGAGCAAGAAATGAGTTATGAGCTGATGAGATGGCTCACTGGGTAAAGGCACCTGCTGTCAAGCCTTATAAACTGAGTTCAGCCCCTGGAACCCTTGTGGTGGAAGGAGAGAATAAACTCTAACTTGTTGTCCTCTGACCTCCAAACATGTGTTATGTCACAATAAAGCCTTAAAGTGGAGTTATGAGATGCTGACAGCAATTTCCATAATGGTAGAGATGCTTAGTAATCATTATAATTATACCCTAAGCATAGATTGCTAATGCTTCAGTAACTAAATGAATTGTGTGTGTGAATATGCATACATGACATCTACACATTCACGGCAGCACAACCAAGTCTCACTTTGCAGTTCTGCTGGCCAGGTACTAGCTACATAGATCAGACTGAGCTGAGATTCACAGATGTCTGCCTGCCTCTGCCTTTCAAGTGCTGGCCTTAAAGTTGTGCATAACTGTGCAGCCCATTATTTGTTTAGTTTGTTGTAGAAGTGAAGGGAATTAGAATCATATTAAAGCTTGTAATTTGTAATCCCATGCTTTAGATGTTAGAACAACACTACATTTCTCTCAAAGCTATTATTAACGATCTGAGTCATAAATAAGTTACATTCTAGACTTCTGTGAACAAAGTATACATGTTGTTCAGTAATATAAGAAATTGTTAAGTTCCTTGAAAGAAGGAACAAAAACTACTTATTCCTAACAGTATTCTTTTTTTTTTTAAGTTTTATTTTCTGCTTACTTATAGCGGACAATGAGGACTACTGAGAACTCAAGAACAATGGCAATGGGTTT
>NC_022013.1:15798647-15857817 GCF_000317375.1 Microtus ochrogaster | reverse complement strand
CACAATTCTTAGTTAAGGGAGCCACTTTAGGGTTGGCAAGAGACTTGACCCTAGAGTGGCTCCCAGGAGCCCATGGTGATGTCCCCAGTTAGTCTCTTGGGCAGCTGGAGATAGGCAATTTGAAATGACCCTATACTATGGCAATACTGACAAATATCTTGCATACGGCCATAGAACCTTCATCTGGTGATGGATGGAGATAGAGACAGAGACCCATACTGGAGCACTGGTCTGAGCTCCCAAGGTTCCAATGAGGAGCAGAAGGAGGGAGAACATGAGCAAGGAAGTCAGGACCACAAGGGGGGCACCCACCCACTGCAACAATGGGGCTGATTTATTGGGAGCTCACCAAGGCCAGCTGGATTGTGACGGAGAAAGCATGGCATAAAACCGGACTCTCTGAAAATGGCGAAAAATGAGGGCTGATGAGAAGCCAAGGACAATGGCACGGGTTTTTGACCCTACTTCATGTTCTGGCTCTGTGGGAGCCTAGCCTGTTTGGTTGTTCACCTTCCTAGACATGGACGGAGGGGGGCGGACCTTGGACTTTCCACAGGGCAGGGAACCCTGACTGCTCTATGGACTGGAGATGGAGGGGGAGAGAATTTTGGGGAAGGGGGAGAAGGGTGAGAGGAGGGGGAGGGAAATGGGAGGCTGGGAGGAGGCAGATACTTTTTTTTCCTTTTCTCAATAAAAAAAAATGAGTCAATGTGCAAGTTTATATGTAATATGCCGCAGAAACAGGATAATGTGTAGAAAATATATAATCATCGTAAAGGACAAGATTTTTGCTGTAAATTCAAAAATTACATATGAAATGGATGTACATCAATGCATGCCAATCAGAGATAATGAAGCTGTTTCTAATATATTCAAGAGCAACAGTTTAAAGCTTTTTATGATAAAGAATAAGTCTGGAAATCTATGACCAACCAAAAGTGTTAGAAAATTTTGTCATATCAGTTAGCCGAAGCAATGATTAAAAAATCAGTGAAGTTTCTACGGACTAAACAAGCTATTTGTAAAAGAAAAGGAAATCAACTCCAGATATAATATTCTGTTTTTTTTTTCAAAAAAGTGAAATAATTAGAAATAAAATTAGCCAAAAAGAGAAAATTTTTGCTCTTGGAAAGGTTTAAAACACTAACAAATAAAAGTAAAATAAAATATATCTTACGTTCATAAATTAGAATATTTTATATTACTAATATGAGTATACCACTCAATTTACTCTATAGGTATAACACAGTCACTAATGAAATTCTAATGTCATTTGCAACAGAGATATAAAAAAAGTTCTATAATTTATAAAAAACTAGAAAAGACCTTAAAAGCCAAAACAAACATAAACAATAGAAGCATGATAGCAACTGATTACAAAATATACTACAAGCAGCAAATAAAAGTGGCAAGATTCAGCATATAGGACAATATAGATCACAAGGACAGGATACAAAGCTAAGAAATATGTACCCACTCAATAAAATGATCATTAACTAGACTGCTAAACATAAAAGTTGGAAATATATTTTTTGTAATAAAGTTTGTTAAGAAAACTGGATACAGATAAGTATGTTATCTGACACCATTTACAAAACACAATCCAAAACAAATATTTACATAGAAGATTGGCAATACTAAAACTACTAGAAGAAAACATTTGGCAAAAAATCTCGATGTCGTCCTGGCAATGAAAATTTAGGATGTGAACACTCTCAGAAGCACACATACAACATAATCAAAACCTGACAGGCAGTATTACACCAAATTAAAAAACTCCTGCAAGGAGCACAGAAAAAAATCACAAAATATGAGTACATTAACAGATTGCAATGGCTTATGTTTCAAAACATATGCACAACCCAAATAACTCAATGGTTCACAGCAAAGAAGCCATTTAAATAAGAGGGAAGGACCTGAACAAAACTTTCCTAAGATAAGTAGACTTGGCAGTATGGTAAACAGTCTCAGAAGTCAGCAAAATTTAAACCAAATTTCTAATGGGATATCATCTCTGAGCTCTTAAGAGGAATGTTACTGAAATATCTGTATATTTCTTGAATGTCATTGTTAGCATAGGAAGTTGGTATTTAACCACATAGGTGTTTCTCAACAACCAAAATAAGTGTTATGTAACTGGACAGTTCATTCAGTGGTTAAGTATGAGTCAATACTACCTTTATAGAAGGCCACTTTTGATTATCTGTATTCTCACTCTGGCTGACAAGACCATTCCTTCACTGACGTTTCAGCCTACTTCTTCAGGATTCTGACATATACAGAAGACTGTGGTCTAAGCAACCACTGGATTCTTGGACTTTCGACTGATAGAGAGTCATTGACAGACTAGTAGGACCACAGCCTGTAAGTTGTTCTAATAAATCCCATTATCTATAGTTGGATAGATAGATAGATAGATAGGAATTAGATAGATAGATAGATAATCTATTTTAATATATTTAGCATATTCTCTTTATAATTATATGTATATAACATACATTCTGTATATATTCATTCTATCTGATCAGTTTCTCTAGAGAACTTGAGATTAATACACTGAAATTCAGCTTGCCACTATCCAAGGTACAAAGGTTGGGCTGCCACCTAGGTACAAAGGTATGATATTGTCATCTTAACAGGACTGGAGCATATAGCTAGAGCGACGATGGACCTAGAGAATGGGAATATCAAGTCAAAAAATTTCAAGGTTAAAATGTAATAGAATTTGAAATTATGAGAGCTAGCCTAACTTAGCTTAGCTTCTGTTTAGCTTCTGCCTTAGCCAAATATGTGGCAGGATGGAGTACCATATTAGACATGCAAGCAAATAAGGAAGTTTTTAAGATTCATCATAGAGACAAAACATAAACAATACAGAAGGCTAAGATAGCGTGCCCCTCCCTAAGTGCACTAGTCCTATACAAATGTCTCCAATAATAACTACGTAGATGAAGACCAAAGTACAGAATTCAAAAAAACAATAATAAACTAGAGTTCAAGAAAGGCATGAATAGCTCAATGCACTTAAAAGGGATGAATAACAATAACTCCGTAGCAATGACCCAGAAAAGAGAAGATTATTTCTGAATAAAGTGAGGAACAAAATTAGGATTGAAGACTGGATTTAGTGAAAATATGAAAATATTGCAGAGAACTCAATCGAACATAAAGGTGAAATTGAAAAACACAAAAAGTCACTAGAAAGCTCCGAAGGTCTTACAAATAAAATAGATCAAGTGGAAGATAGGATATCAGGAATGGAAGATAAAGGAGAGCCATTGGGCCACTAAGCAAAGAATATGAAACACACACAGACACACACACACATACACACAGAGAGAGAGAGAGTGAGAGAGAGAGAGAGATCCATAATTTATATAATACCATGAAAAGACTAAATTTTCATACTATAGACATATTCTAGAGAGAATAACCCAACTTCAGTGACATAAAGCAGTACTTCAACACACATACAGGTACTAGGAGCACACAGAACAGCAACTAGACAAGACCAGAAAAGAAAATCCCCACAGCATATTATAATATTAACTAAATATACATAATGAAGAGAGGGTATTGAAAACTGTAAGAGAAAAATCAGTAGTTACATATGAAGGGACACTGTCATGATAACATCTGATTTTCTCACTGGAAATGTTAAAATTCAGAAGAGCCTGGAACAATGCATCCAGTTGCTAAAAGATCATGGACATTAGCATTGAGTACTGAAATTTCTCAGCAAAGCTAGTCACCACAGCAGAAGAGAAAGAGAAGACTTTCCATAATGCAAACAGGTTAAAAGAATTTTTGTGTACCAAACTAGCCCCACATTAAAAATATAACTATAAACTTTAGTATACTTTATAGAAATTATGAGAATATTGCAAGCTGTGTTTGTAAAATATAAACATAAAATGATTGTGATGGACTTAGGTCTCTCTCCCAGGCTTACTATGTAGACAAAAATACTCTAAAATGTAACAAAACCCCTCAAGTCAAAATCTCTTCTAGTCCAAAGCATTGCATGAGGTTATTTTCCCTGTTCACTAAAGGAAGAGAAAGGAACATGATGGGAATAACATCCTCTGTGTGATCTCATAAAGTACAGAATTCCTTCTAGTTCCAAAACAATGTAATCTCTGCATTGTCGTAGCATCAGGGTTTCAGGTCCAAAAGTGACATATGTATCATTTTTAAATTATGAAAAGTACAACAAATGTACTTACTGTTATAAATGGACATAAACTTGACAGTTTAATTTGTAAATATTGTGTTTGGTATTTTTCAGGTCCCTAAGGCTTTTTCTTGGAAAATAAACATTTCTGGCTATTATTTTCCTCTCCTTGTCTGAATAGTCTTAATATAGCTAGCACAACAGTGGAGCCATCTAATAATTTAAAGTGGAATATAAAAAATAATCTTCTGAGTGCTTTAAATATTTCATCTTGGAAAGAAAGTTATCTCGGAAATGCCATCAGGTGTGAGCTATTTCTGGTTAGATCAATTGCAGTTTTGAGTATCATGAGAGCAGAATGGGAGAGGAGGAAGCCGGTAGATGCTGCTTGTATCTGCACCAAGAGAAGGAGAGCTCATGTTTTCAGGAACCAGTCAAAGAGGGAAACCACCAGGTATCTCAGGGCTTTACTGACAACACCTAATAGCTATAATGCTTCAGGTAGAAACACTGAAAACTACTAATAGCTTAAGTCAGCTCAGAGAATCCAAGCAATATCCACGGCTATAAGTAGTAGCTCAAGTTCAATCCCCCAGAAAATATTTGAAAGAAAAAAAAAGACTAGCAAATTGGCACAAATTCGTAATCCCAGGAGTAGCAAGACAGAGGCAGAGGCAGACTGATAGCTTGCTGGGCTTGTTGTAAACTGACAAGGCCTCATGTCCTCATTTTGGAAGTCAAGCAGACTGCGACTGAGGAATAACCGATAGGTTTGGCCTCTGGCCTCTGTATGCATACACACATGCACGTGCATCTCTCACACACACCCAGTCACACATGCACATACACAGGCACTCTAAGGTAAATCTAAATTAAATTAAAGAATTAAAATAAGATGAACACTATCATGGTTTTTATGAGAATAAAAACAGAAAGCCTAAGGGTATACCTTATGTGTCTTCACCAATTAAACAATAAACTCTCATGGAGTCACAAAAAATCCTGTTTGGGCACTGACAGTCACCATGCGTAAGTTTCCAAATTTCTACCGATACGAAAAGAAAAGGTAAAATGTCGTTAAAACTCTGTTATTGTATACCAGAAATCAAAATAAATGACTTCTCCATCTTTAGACCCTTGCTGAGCATATTCATTTGTTCAGCTGTTCTTGGTGTGTATGGTGTATATGTCCCTTTAGTTCATACCCACCCAGAGACCAGAACTGTGATTCTATTTATTATGCAAAGAATTCTTTGTATCAGACAAAATTAAAGGAAGTTTTGCATCCCTGTACCAGGTTATGATGGACAGTAAGTTTTATTAGTAGTATTATTTGTTGATTATCAGAGGAGGTGATTTAAATATTTAATCAGACTGTTTGTCCCATCTTTTCAATAGCTTATAAAGAGAGTTTTACTATACAAATGTAATGGCTGAAAAAAAAATAAGACACTAAACTCTTATTTAGATGGGGTGAGGGAGATGCATGACCCAGCAAAGTCCACAATCTTGAGGATCTAAGCGTGAATCTCAGAAGCCATGAGCAAAGCTGTGTTCAGTGGCACATGCCTGCACTCACAGGCTGGAAGGCAGCGACCAGAAGATTATTTGTATTTGCTGACCAGCAACCCTAGGATAAGTTAGTGAGCTCCAGGTTCAGTGAGCAACTCTGAATCAGAGATTAAGATGGAGGAAAATTGAGAAAGACATCTGACATCAACCTCTTCTTCCACATGTGTGTGGACACACACAGACATGTGCACAAACAGAAGTACACATGCATGCAAAGAGGAGGGAGTAACTCCATGTACCGGAGCTGATCTTTATATGAAATATGTATGATGCGAAATATTCAGATTTCCTGTTATTTTCAAAAGTAGAGATATGATGATGGAAAGAAAGCTAAACTTTGTGAGAAGAACCAGACCAACAGAGGAGAGAAAGCAAGAACAAAATCTGAGATAAAGCTGAGCTGACTATAGGCTCAAAAGCAGAGAGCTTGCAACACAGAATCAAAAGCCCAAAGATGGGTAAACCTTGAACACTAACTTCTCTGCCAGTGGAAGCAAAACCAGCCCTGCCGAGTTCAGCTTTCTCCATGTTCACTGATTTTACTAGTGTCCCTTTGCTTTACCCTACTTGAAAAACACTTTCTTTTTTTTTATTTATTCATTTTAATAGAATTCTCTTCTTTTTCCTGTTTTCTTCTTGCTCCTTTCCACCATTTTCTTTAACATTGTTTTTGCTGCTACCCTTTCCACCTCTGTTTACTCTTGGTACCTCCTTTGCAATCTTGTGCCATTTACATTTTTTTGTATCATTTTAACTAATGTTTAACTTCTAAGGGTATTTGGTATTTCTCTCTCTCTCTCTCTCTCTCTCTCTCTCTCTCTCTCTCTCTCTCTCTCTAAGACAGGGTTTCACTGTTTAGCTCTGGCTGTCCTGTAACTCACTCTGTAGACCAGACTGGCCTCAAACTCACAGAGATTTGCCTGCCTCTGCCTCCCTAGTTCTGGGATTAAAGTTGTGTGCCACCACTGCCAAGCTACTGACTTCTCTTTTTAATATTTTTATAGCTGCTGTAGTTATGGTTACAGTATTTATATATTCACTTTGCTTAAGTAGAGAAGATTCTGACGTTAACTGACATCCTCTTGGGCAGTGCTAGGGGTACAGCCTGGAACCCAATCTCTTTTAGTACACACCTCCATCTCAGATGAAATAAATAACAACTTACTTTCTCCATGGCTTGGCTCCAGTGGGACCTTCGGGGAGAGCTCAACTTGAGGAATTCAGTGTGTGATTTTATAGTTTTAACTGCTGATTTGAAGTAACCTAAACTCATCTGAGAGGAGATTTCAGTTGAGGAATTTTCTAGATCAAATTGGCCTCTGGGCATATTTATGGAAGGTTGACTTTATTGTTAATTGATGTAGGAAGACTTGTGAACTGTGGCCAGCACCATGCACTAGGCAGGTCCTTGACTCTGTCAGAAGAGAGAGCAAAGCTGCATATGTTTGCTTCTCCCTATTCATGACTGTGGATATGATTTAGGATGAGCTGCCTCAAGCTTCTGCACAGTCATTTCTCTGCTATGATGGACTCTAACCTGAAATGGTAAGCACATACACTTTCTTCCCTAAGCTTCTTTGGACAGAGTGTTTTTGTTGTAGCAAAAGAAATGAAACTGGAGCACAGTGAGTAAGTCTTCAACTACGATCTCGCCATAAGCACTAGAGGCTGAGAAGGCTTGAGAATGAAGTCCATGACATTTCACCATAGCTGTAACAAAGAGAAAGAATGCAACTCCCCTACCAGCCCTTCATGTTATCTCTTTCACTTTTCGTCATAAGCACCTAGGCTGATGAAGCAGGAGTAACAATATAAAGCTCCAGTTCTGTACTACATGCTGGTTTTAGGGGGACATTCCTTTCAGATCTCATAGAAAATCTAATCCTCCAACTCTTTTATTACTAAACAGTGAAAGCCATGTTATACTTCCAGGGACTGGAAAGAGCTCTGTGGTTACAAACATGTGCTGCTTATGAAGAGGACTCAAGTTTTCCCAGTACTCATGGCATATGGCCAACTGAAACTTCAGCTCTAGGGATCCTGGCACCATTTCCTGTCCTTCATGGGCACCATACACACATGTACCCACACACACAAACACACACTTACACATAATCAAAAGCAAAATAAATCATCAACAACAGGGAAATGACATGGTCTACTTTTAAATAAACTCAATAAGTTTTTGATATTTTCCCCCTGATTCTGCATAAATACTTCACATACATGGTCTATAGCCAGTTTTATATAATATTGTCAGTACCACCAGAATGTTGGCTGTATATTATGACACCAGGTATGGAGATTTCCAGTTGCTATATCATGTTGTTTTAGAATGGAAGATTACGCCTTTCAGATCTCTCCACTGAGGCAGGCTGTCTCAGCATTTGTGCATGTCCTTCTGCCCAGGACATTGCCTCTTTTTCTATTATTGGGAACTAGGTGTCTTTCATTCAGTAAAATCCTTTGCTTAACTGAGTCCATGTAATTCCCTTTTCTCAGTGGTTCCATGTCACATGAAGGTCACCAAATTTGAAGTCCATGACATGCCAGGAGGAACCATTCAACATGAATAGTCATAAATACAATTTAGCACCAGCACATTTAATAAGATAGTTGAGTATTAAGATGCTCAGTCTTACTTCTGGATGGGGATATTGATGTGTGAAGACCCACTCTCCTTCCTGGCATGAATGTAATATGATCAGTTGCCCTACACTACTACTCCTGTGATTCCTTTAACTCTATGATATACAACAGTCTCAAATTGTGAGTTAAAATAATTAAACAAACAAAATCTTTTGTCATTGGTAGTATTAAATTGTTAGAACCTAAAGTCACCTGACATACTTATCTCTAAAAAATCTTTGAGGGGCATTCTCTTGACTTTTCATTGTAAAGACCTAACTACTGTGGATGCTACCTTGCCCTGACAAGGATCATGGACTCTTTCTATCATTAGAGAAAGGGAACTGAGCTGTAGCATCCATTCACCTCTCTCTGCTTACAGACTGTGTATGTGATGAATAACTGCTTCAAGCCTCTGTTGCCATGACTTTCCTCATGATAGACTATAATCTTGAACTTTGAAACAGCATAAACCCATTTCCTCTAGTTGCTTTTTATCAACAACTAGGTGTATTTTATCACAGTAATACTAAGAGTAGCTAAGATGTCTTTTTTTCTTAGGTCACATTCATCAAGCATTTTGTCACAGCAACAAGGAAGCCAACTGATGCAATTTTGTTCATTTACTTTCTGGGACTCACGCATCATGATCTCATTATTTCCACTTGATAGCTTATACTGTGACACACTCTGACACCATCACACAAAACAAGAAAAGAAATAAGAGAAAAAAATACAAGCAACGACTTCACTGTTCTTCCATTCTTTGAAAGTTGGCCTGCAGGGAGTTTGTTTGAATGATTTTGATATTGTGTTCTTGATGGCTTTATGAAGCGAAGTTGAAAAGTCATCTTTCGTCATCATGTCCTACTGAACACAGCTTCTTCAGATAGGGATGAGGTACAAGAATGTTTCACTTCTGGGTAATTTGTGTCTGTAGGTTAAGGCTTTAATGTTCTACGTTTGTATTGTGAGAACATGACCAGTATGGGAAGGGGTGGGCAAACCTGTTCAGAAAGCAAAGAACTTTCTCCTTCACATCCCAGTTCATGTGGATTAAAGATGTGAAGCAGCTACAATGGGTAGGCTCTGAGGGTGTTGGAACTTTTTAATAAGAATGACCCAAGTTTCCTTTCTCATCTGTTCATCTGTATGGACTCCTTTAAGTCTCTGCTTTGTTGTATTGTAACTACCAGGTAATAAACAGGAACTTGTACTTTGGAGGGGATGATATTGATGTTCCATTTAAGACTGGACTCTCAACATCACTTACCCTAAGCTTTTAGACAAGCTGCTGGTCTTAGCATTAACTACCATCCTCCAGAATCTCTTTTGACCAAGACTCAAAACAGCTCTAATCAATGGGTATAACTGTAAATATTTACACCTTCCAAGGCTGAGAAGATGGGCGGGGAATGTGATAGCTAGAGGATGGGAAGGAATTCCATGCAATGCTATCTTCTGTTCTTACGTCTGCTGTGCTCACAAGCTCAGCTCCACTGGCTACCTTCACAAGACCGTGCAACCTTTCATAATGGATGATGACTCACGTGTACACAGGAGAGCACCAGTGCAATGGTTCACTGAGTAGAGACACTGGCTACCAAGCCTGCAGACTTGAGTTTGATTCACACAGCCTACATGGTAAAAGAAAATCAGCCCCCGCAAGCTGTTCTCTGACCTCCATCCACATGCATGCTATGGCATGCCACCCTTCCTTCGGGAAAATGGTTTTAAAGACATGAAAGTTGGAGAGGATGTATTTAGAAGCAGGCATATGGTGGGAGTAAGATAGTGATAAGAGGAGCTAATGGACAAATATGATCAAGAGACTACATATGTATATAGCAAATCCCATTCCTGCTTCTCCATGCTGCACTATCCCTTTAGACTGAAATGGCTTATAAAACTGTTTTCACACTTACCCCATATCCTTCCCAAACTGGCAAGCATGAAACAGCTGCACCAGACTCCAGCTGGGGTCATTGCTGATTCTCTCAAGTGGCAGATTGCAGACCCTAATGTCACATACACTAAATTGGATTTTCCCAGGATACATATTGACCTCAGAGAAAGCTCCTCAAATAACTCTTATACATAGCAGGGCTTGCAGGGGAACTGTGTCAAATCAATGCGTTTATGTGTGTCTGTGTTTCAACGTAATTAAAGCAATGTTTACTGAGTGCTGCAGGCAGGTTTACTGTCGAACATGCTGAAGAATTCCCTGGATGCTAAACTGGTATCAACCCACATCTTTTACAAGAAAGGGGAACCCCTTAAAAGGCAGACATTGCACTGTAGGGCAGCAGGCACCCTCTGGTCTTCATTAAGACACATCTCAGAGTGTACACCCATTGGCTCCATTCCCTTGAAAAGGCCATCACAAAGCAAAACAAATTGGATTCTTACCACTTTAATTTTCTATCCTCATCTGAAAACAGAATCGTTTGTTGTCAGAGTTAAAGGAGTTAAAGATGGTGTTCCTGGATTGGATAATTCCACAGTAGGAGCAGGTCAGATGAAAACAGTTGAGGGAAGAGGACCAGGGATTAAGAACTATAGTTTGACTCAACCTGTGGGTTTCGACACCTTGGGGGCCAATGGGAATTTTCACAAGGGTTGCCTAAGAAAATCAGAAAACACAGGTTCATTACAGAAAATACTATGATTTGTAACATTAGCAAAATTGCAGTTATGAAGTAGCAACAAAAATAATTTTATGGTGAGTGGTCACCACAACATGAGAAACTGCACTAAAGGGTCACTGCGTTAGGAATAATGAGAATGGCTGTTTTAGAGGATGAGCACCCAAGATGCTAAGACACGGTGATCATACATCATGGAGGGAATCAGGACAGCAGAGGACCATGGCAGAACACCACAGAAAGTGTCAGAATGGCCCTGAGTGGAGTCCCCAAGGAAAGGGTATTTAGTAACAGGCTACTGGACCAAACCAAGAGCCTCCTTTCATTTCCTCATAGTCTGTGTCTGTACTACACTGTCAGCTAATCAATACCTATTTTCTCTTCATCTTACATTTGCCTTTCTTAAGAAATCCTGAGTATGTTTTGTTCTCAATTCATTTAGAGTATTATTGATAGCTATATTGAATATTTACATGCAGTAGGTATTTGATGAAATTTTAAACAAGAAAAGGAGATGGAGACATGAAGAACCTCGTTTACTACTCTTAAGTTACTTGTAGTGTAGTCTTTTTTTTTTCTGAGACAAGATTTTTCTGTGTAGTTTTAGACCCTGTCCTGGAACTCACTCTGTAAAGCAGGCTCTCTCTCTGAACTGACAGAAATCCACCTGCCTCTGCCTACCAAGTGCTGGGATTAAAGGCATGTGCCTCTACTGCCCAGTAATTTACTTATAGTCTTATATAATTATAAAAAATATATTGGTCTGAGATTATAACTTGATGAACAAAGCACTTCCCATGTAAGTGTGAGGACCTAAATTAAAATCCATTGAATGCAAGTAAAGTGGGCATGGTAGCACCCTACTGTAGTCTGAGTTCTCCTATGACAAGGAAGAGGTGGAGAAGATAAAAGAATCTGTAAAGGATGCATGATCAACACAGCAGCGAACAACAAAAGACCCTCTCTCAACCAAGGAGTATGAGGGTGCCCTCTGGTCTTTACACAAATACACACATTATAGTACATGCACACAAACTTACAAACATACAATATGTACAGACATGCACATTATATAAACAAAAAATGCAAACCTATGAAAAGATGCTGTAGGTTTTAAGATATTTAGGTGTTAACCTGACTGACAGCTTCAGCTATTACTACTGGTGGCATCTGATTCTTCTAACAACTTTAGAGATTTCCTTCTATTTTCTTTTGTGCATGTGTGTGAGAATTCATACTTGGGTGCCTTTGTCTTTGTGTCTCCGGGTTTATGTGTGTATGGGTGCACATGCATGTGGAATCCAGAGGTCAACCTTTGATGTTGTTTCTCATGAGTTGGTTTTTGAGACAGAGTGTTTCTGTGACTTGAACTCGCCAAGTAGGCTGTACCGGATACCCAGCAATCACCAGAAATCCATATGTCTCAGCCTACCCAGCACTGAGATTACAAGGTTTGTGTGGCTACATTTGTATTTTCTACATGGGTTCTGAAAGATCAAACCGAGGTCCTTGGCTTGCACAAGTGCTCTATTAACTGAGGTACATCCATGTCTTCAAATATGTTTTCTAAATACAGCATCTCAATTACAAGTGAGCCAATTCTAATAACTGGCTTACTTTTGCATCATCTATGATAAGCTTACTACCTCACCCAGTTTAATTCTTGAGTATTTAAAGCAGAGTTGACTGTTCATTAGATCTAACTCAGAAAAGTACCAATTAAATTCAGCTATAGCTATCTCACGTGTTTCACCCCTGACAGTTCCAGGCTCAAAAACAAGATTACCTTGCTTGTTATTATGGTGATGCTCTGTCCTGCTGTCAGGTCCCTAGTATCTCTTTCCAATACTTAAAATTGTATTTACTAATTTGTCTTACACGTTAATTAACAAAATTGCTGGAGTTTAGCTTAAAGAATCAATGAGGCATTTCCTATAATCCAAAAGCATGTATTTGGAAATCTGTTTTCATGGGCCTGTTGGTTTTTGATTGTCTAGAGTTTCTGCATTCTTGATTATTTTAGAAAGCTAAAATCTATAATTACATAAGCTCCTACTGCATATACTGGCTTTGTGGAGCCTAGTCTGTTTGGATGCTCACCTTCCTAGACCTGGATGGAGGGGAGAGGACCTTGGACTTCCCACAGGGCAGGGAACCCTGACTGCTCTTTGAACTGGAGAGGGAGGGGGAGAAGGGAGGGGGAAGGAAATGGGAGGAGTGGGAGGAGGTGGAAATTTTTTTAAAAAAAATAAAAAATATAGGTTACAAACTGAATAAGTAACTATGCTTTACAAATATATTCATTGATTAGGTTTTATCCAGTATAGAGTATGGATTTATAATATAGTTTACAGATTATATATTTCTTTATAGAGTATGTATTTGGCTGTATCATTTAAAACCCTTGTATTGAAAAATTAGTACCCAAAGAACAGTTTTGAGAGTTACAAAATATAAAAAGAGAGTAGATGATTTATAGATTTAAAAAAAATATCTTATTGTTTGCTTGGGAACTTAACATCAGCTCCTGGAATAAGCTTCCTCCTCTGTGAGTTGCCTCAGTTTAAAGTCCACCAAATACTTTTTACTGCTGAGTAGTACTCTATAATGTATATATTCCATACTTTCTTCATCCATTCTTCCATTGAAGGGCATCTCGGTTGTTTCCAGGTTCTGGCTATTACAAACAATGCTGCTATGAACATAGTTGAGCATATACTTTTGTTGTATGATAGGGCATCTCTTGGGTATATTCCCAAGAGTGGTATTGCTGGGTCCAGGGGTAGGTTGATCCCGAATTTCCTGAGAAACAGCCACACCGCTTTCCAAAGTGGTTGCACAAGTTTGCATTCCCACCAGCAATGGATGAGTGTACCCCTTTATCCACACCCTCTCATTGGTGTTTTTTATTTTAGCCATTCTGACAGGTGTAAGATGGTATCTTAAAGTTGTCTTGATTTGCATTTCCCCGATTGCTAAGGAAGTTGAGCATGATCTTAAGTGTCTTTTGGCCATTAGAATGACTTCTTGAATTTTGCATACAAATAGACGGAAGTAGAAAACACTATCCTGAGTGAGGTAAGCCAGACCCAAAAAGAGGAACATGGGATGTACTCACTCAAAATTGATTTCTAACCATAAATAAAGGACACTGAGCCTATAATTCATGATCCTAGAGAAGCTAAATAAAAAGGTGAACCCAAAGAAAAACGTATAGGCATCCTCCTGAATATTAACCTTCAGCAGGTGATGAAAGGAGACAGAGACAGAGACCCACATTGGAGCACCGGATTGAAATCTCAAGGTCCAAATCAGGAGCAGAAGGAGAGAGAACACGAGCAAGGAACTCAGGACCGCGAGGAGTGCACCCACACACTGAGACAATGGGGATGTTCTGCCCATGCACAAAAATGGAATGCCTGCCCTCTGTCACCCACATATCTAAACTCTGTGTTTGGTGTGTATTGCCCATAGGCCTTAGCTGGTATATATTCCCTCCATCAGTCACGAATCAGGATCAAGGTAGCTTGAAACACTAGAAAATATCCTCCAAAAATAAGACACGGATGCACCAAAGACTGTACTTGAAAACTAACCCAGTAGAAAAATCTATGGGGTCACTTATTTAATGAGGAGGCAGCAGCTGTCAGTATCAAATGGCCACATGAACCATCAAAGGTGACAGCCGTTAAAAATAACTGGAGAAAGGTGCTTCTTAGCACCAGAAGGAGGTCAGGTATGGGAACACAGGAGATGTAAATGGTAAATTAGGTGAACTAGCTTAGACACACCCAAATCCTCTTTCCAAAATGTACTTCCTAGTAGACTACTTGAAAGCACTATTCCTTATTGAGAGTGGACTCTCTGGTCAGCAGCACACAACTTTCACTCCCCCATCTCTTAGTCCACAGATTCAGCTCTGGCTCCTGCATTGTGCAAAGATTGTGGTCACATCACATCTTGTTCCTGGTTTTGATTTCCTTGTTCACCCTAGATAGAATGAGATGACCAATAACTATAATTAGTGCAGATTTTTAAATCTCTCTGTCTATGTCTCTCTGTCTCTCTCTTTCTCTGTGTCTGTCTGTCTGTCTGTCTGTCTGTCTGTCTCTCTCTCTCTCTCTCTCTCTCTCTCTCTCTCTCTCTCTCTCTCTCTGTGTGTGTGTGTTTGTGTGTGTAGGTGCATCAGTGCCATGGAGAGCATGTGTAGATCAGAGAACATCTCAAGTGTCACTCTATTAATGTCCACCCCTCTGAGGTAAGGTCTCTTGCTCACTGCTGTATATGGGGCTCACTGGTCTATGAACTTCCAGGGAGTCTCCTGACTATGTCTGCCATCTCTTCATATGAGTACAAGGATTGCAGACACTACTACAATTACAGTATACATGGATTCTGGGGATTCTAACTTAGGTTCTCACATTTACATAGCCAGGCTTTAATAAGCCATCTACTAAGGCTAATATTTTGTTTTTAATATTAAATTTCTATATATCAGATACCTTACCAGTGATACAATAGCTAACTCTGAGTCATCATGTAAAGCAAGAGCTAATGCTCCATGTCCTTTTGTCCTTTCCTACCTCCAACTATAGGGCTGAGAATTCACTCTTCAAGATTAGCAACTCTTTGAGGAAAATGGTCATCACCTTCAAGAGGATAAACTGAGAGTTTGCACACAGCTGGGGTTTGTTTATGAACCAACTTTATGATATAACATTTCTTAAACTATTTAAATACTTAATTTCAAATGCATTCCTTACCCCAACTTCATTTATTTCTGTATATTCATTTGATGATAATCTATATTTAGTGCTTTCCCGTGATGTCCTATTTATACAGAAATGAGTGAGGACCAATAACCAGTGACATAGAGTTCACACAGCCTTGATGGGGGAAGGGGCACAACTAAAAGACATATTGCATACGTCGTAATCTGAGGGGAATCCTGGCAACTAGGATAGAGTTCCCCAACGAATGAGGACTGGGAAGAAGACTTATAGCAAGAGAGACATTAAGATGATCTAAGCAAACTAAGAGCATTCATGGTGTGGGATTTAGAATGAGAAACGTGACACTAGGCTCATATATTTGAGCACTTTTCCCTCCAAGAATTGCTGTTTAGTCAGGTTGTGGAGCCTTTAGACTGTGGAGTCTTGCTGGAAAAAGTGCATTCCTGGGGGTCAGCATTCATCTTATTTCCTCCTCTTCTCTCTTTCTGTTCCGTGTGTGTGTGTGTGTGTGTGTGTGTGTGTGTGTGTGTGTGTGTGTGTGATATGAAAGGTGATCTCTTTGCTTCCTCTTCCTGCTACCATGCCTTCCCTGTGATTACAGACTCTACCCCTTGGGAACTGTAAGCTAAATAATCCTTCCTTCCTTTTGATCACAGCAACAGAAAAGCAACTGAGATAAATAATAATAATAAGCAATAATAATATTAGTAGTACTTGCTGTAGTAGTAATAATAGTAATAATAATGATGTAACAAATGTAGTATTAAAAAGTATAGTATCATTGTCAACTTTATGGGATTTAAAATTTCTATGAAAACAAATCTTGGCATTGTCTGCCATCTATTAATTCAACCTCAATAGTAAAAATAGGATCTAGATCCAATTTTTATTCTGTTATTGTTGGATCACTGCCTTTCTATTTAAGAAACTTGTCACACTAAGAGACCAGATGTCACAACTTGAAATAATCAGACCATATCCTGCTCTTTGAGACAGAGAATTAAACTGTCAGTGCTATGGTTTTTACAGTCTTTATTGTCTTACCTGGCTCCTAAATGATCTGAGCCACATAAGTTATACTGAACAAAGTCACATGTTGTTGAACTTCCTGCCAGATCCTAAATGATATACAAATAAGATATTTTCCATTGTTTAGAAAAAAAATCTCTGAAGGTTCCTTTGGCCTCTTCCCAATATGTTGTCCGTGATTGCCCTCTTTCCTGATTTTACAATAAAAATTACAAAAAGCTACCTACCCTTCTTAATGAAGTTTCTTCCCAGGGTTTAGAGGGTAAGGTCCCTTTCCCTTTAAGGTCCCATCATATTGTCTCTAATAGGATGTAATGATTCTTTTAATGTTTTTCTTTCTCAAGGCTTAATCTTGGCTCCCGTGGCCTCTGGGTCATTTGTCCTAAAGAAGGCCATTTCTGATTCTGTGTCATTTTCATTACCAAACCATCAGATGCACTGCCATTTCTTTTACACTTTCTAACAGGATAGGAATTCAAAGGAAAAGATAAATTTTATATGTCATATTTACAAATTTGAAAAAAAAAATAATGGCAAAGTTCTAATGTTAAAAAAAATTGAGTATTTCTTCATAAAGAATGGTATTGCAAGCATGGGTAGAAAGACAAAAGGGTCATGATCTTCTAGTGTCACATTGAAGCTTTGTTTATTGAGACTACCTGATATGGAAATTAACTCGCTTGACCAGCATCTAATTGTCTGTGGGATTAATTATTTCATTATGGCTTCATCTTTGTTTGATGTTCTCTTTACCATTGATTAGTACTACCATACAAGTCAACTGATAGGGTCTATGTGGTGGACATAAAAATTATTTTTAGCTCCAAAGTGATGCTTTATTGTCTGAGACAGTAACATCTTTTTCTTTTGAGATACTGGAAGTAAACACTGCAGAATATTTTTGAGAGTACAGGAATGTCATTCTTCAAGTACTCTGTGAACCATATTACTACCCTGCTAGCTACCTCACTAATGAATTATAAACTTGAACTTTAGGCTTATTCTACATTTATATATGAAAGCCATGTTTTAAAATTGGTCATAATATGACCTTGTTCTCCTTGACATAATGTGTTTAGTGTATTGTCATCTTAGAGTAGGTCATACCTTGGTCATGAAATGGCCACTAAGAAGAAAAATAACACAGTAGTAGTCAGATTCATGCTAATGATGATGGAGCTGTTGACAGTGCATAGAAGATGGAGCATTCCCCAGTAGCCTTGGGAGGCAGAAGTTTGATTGAATGTGAGAATCCATGATGCAACATTTGTAAGATTTTCATCTACAAGGGATGGGATTTCTCACTGATTAAGCTGCTTTGGACTAATCCACACTCAGGACCCTACAATTAACCCTTTACTCATGCTCTGTAAGTAAGCCCAGGAAACTAGATGGAATCATTACTTTGATCTTCCATTGGTGCCCTACACGGGATGAATACCTGATATTTTAAGGGCTTCCCCAGAAAAAGTTAGTACAATAAACTTTCTGAAAAGCATAAATTTGAGATAGGCCAAATCTTGCTTAAATATTTGTTATTTAAGCAAGCTATATCTTTGTTGAAATGTCTTTATTTGTGTTACTGGCTTGGCTTAAGGTGGTAATGTTCTTAGATAAGAACTCACTCATTCCCTTCCAAGAATGTAGGAAGTGCTTCTTCAAACTACTTATAACTTGGCACCAATGTGAGTTCTAATTATAGTAAAATTTGACTCCTAAATGTTGATATTTTTAGAAAAGCCTGTGGCAAAAAAATCCCAATTTGTTAAGTACCAATAATATCAGATATGCCCACCTCACAACTGTGTCCATAGTAGGCCCACAGTTGAATGATGAGCTGGTATTGTGTTTTGCTAAGCGGAAAGTTAGATCACAGATCTTCTAGCTGTCTCTCCACCTCACTGAGATATGTAACCATGCTCCTGCTTCAGCTTTCTCTGGGGCAGCAAGGTGATAAGAAGCTGTGCTCTGGCCTTGCAAATCCTCTTCCCTACATACAATATCAAGATAATTTTATGTTCCTACCCAGTGCCTGCATGCATGACTTCAGGCATGTTGCTTAGGGCATGATCACAGGTGGAAGATTTGACCTCTATTCTGTTGAAAACTTACAGGACAGAGACACTCCCTTTGTTTTCAGGACCTGAAGAGAACTGAAGAATCTAGAAGCTTCTGTATTTTCTATTGAGTTCTCTCATGGCTGCCTATGGCTGTGAACCTGTAAGTTCTCTCATTCTTTCTCACATCAGGGCCTTTTCCTGCAGGAGTATAGCAATAGACCTGTAACTTCAGTAATAGTGTCTCTTGCAGGGCCTCACCATGGCTGTCTGGGGTCATAAGCTGATAACTCTCCTAATAACTCTCATCTGGTGTATAATTTTCTGCACTCTATTCTATGAACTTGAATCAAGTTTACAGACCAGACTTTCATTACCTCGCCCTTTTCTGTTCAGAAAGAAAGGAGAAAGAACCCATTTTTGAGCTTCTCTGTAGTCAGGCTAGATAATATCACAGAGAAACTCTGTTTGAATAAATGCTGACTCAACACAGTTGTCAACTGTTGAACTATTAGAGATTTGAGAACTCAACAATTAATGTCAATAGTTAATGAACACTAACAGTGTGGGAATTCATAACCACCAGAAATGAAGTATCACATCAATGCTTAAGAGTAAAGAGAGGGACATACTTTATAACATCATTGTGGTGTGGCATTCTTGCAAACAATCCTGTAAAGTATATGTAAATGCGAATATCTCAATAAGCTGTATTATTTATTACCTCCCCTTTGGGCTGGCCATTGTCCTTGTCTTTCAAACCTAGAAGAATTACACATTGGCATGTATTTTATGTGTCCTTTAAGTCTGTTTCTCATGGAACATAGAGATCCCATAAGACATCAAGAGGAGGTCATGGCACTATTTGAAGGGACAAAGCTAATGTGCATTTCTTCTGCCTTCCTTGAGTCTCCTCCTAGCTAAGGACAGCTTTCATGGGCAGCCCTCTTCCACAGTCCTGGATCTTTCTCTCATAGTAGTAGAGGTGACTTCCTGCTTTTGCTGCAGGTTTTATTTCACCTATTGGAACTTCCTACCCTGGCAACATTCTATTGTCGCACGTTCTTCCTTGAAGTCGCTTCATTTTAACTGAGTTAAAGTCTACTTCATACAATCACAACTCTAAAGGGAAGCCATGCTTTATCTTCCTCTGAACTAATTATAAGCACAAAGAATGCTATAAATTCAGTTGTAAATATTCTGATGATGTAGAAAACAAAACCTAGAACATAACATAATTAATTACTTAATACATTAATTTTTGTCTGCCCATAGCAGCACTTTCTATTGGTATTACTGACAGCATATTTATTCTCAGTTTAGTCTTAGAGACATTTCTAGTATATGCAGTTATTCATTCTTACATATATATTAATATATCTTTAAAGACTGCATGCAATCCTGTTTGCAGAGAAAGGCAATTCATAATGCATGAGACTGATGAGAAGTATTATCATTATTTTTGTAACTATAACCAATACCCGGAATAATCAATTTAGGAAGGAGGATTGTTTACTTTGGTTTGCAGTATTAGGACTGCAGTCCATTTCTATAAATGATAAAAAGTATTTTCCTAAAAAGTATTTTCCTTCATGATTCCATATGTGGATTGTGTTCTGGAATTATGTAGATAATCAGATAATGTGTTGGAGTGCCAGAGATGTATTGTGCTTTTCTGAGATATTTCTATGCCTACTTACTTGATGAATTGCAGTTTTCCTGTACCAAAGATGAAAACCTCATTGCCATGACTGTTTTGGTGCACAGGGGTGAGTACAGTGCAATGCTTGTTTACACCTGTGTATGTGTGTGGAAGAGGTGTTTGAGTGCAGTGCAACGATTATTTACACATGTGTATTGTGTGGAGGAGGTGCTTGGGCATGTGTGCACTTGCACAGCCAGAGGTTGATGCCAGGAATCTCTCTCTATCACTCCCCCCCTTAATTTTTTTTTGATTTAAAGATTTTTTTTTTAATTGAGAAAAAAAAATTTCCACCTCCTCCCAGCCTCCCACTCCTCCCACCCTCCCCCCACTCCTCTCCCCCTCCCTCTCAAGTCTGAAGAGCAGTCAGGATTCCCTGTCCTGTGGAAAGTTTAAAGTCCTCCCCCCTCCATCCTGGTCTAGGAAGGTGAACATCCAAACTGGCTAGGCCCCCACAAAGCCAGAACAAGAAGTAGGATCAAAACCCAGTGCCATTGTCCTTGGCTTCTCAGCAACCCTCATTGTCCGCCATATTCAGAGAGTCTGGGTTTATCTCCTGCTTTTTCAGTCACAATCCAGCTGGCCTTGGTGAGCTCCCAATAGATCAGCCCCACTGTCTCCGTGGGTGGGTGCACCCCTCTTGGTCCTGACTTCCTTGCTCATCTTCTCCGTCCTTCTGTTCCTCATTGGTACTTTGGGAGCTCAGTCCAGTGTTCCAGTGTGGGTCTCTGTCTCTACAGGATCCAACATTCTGCTGTTTACAAGAAACACACCTCCCCCTTAATTTTTGAGGCAGGATCTCTAACTGGTCCTGAAGCTCACCAAGTGAGAAGATGGGACAGCCAAGGCATCCCAGGAATTTGCCCTTCTCTGTCCCTCCGTGCTAGGATTGCATTGATCCACTAAGACTAGCTTTCGCTGTGGGTGTTGGAATGTAAACATAGGTACTCATGCTGACAAGTCAAGCTATTCACTGTTGAGTCATTTCCCATGCCCCCATTTTCTGCTTGGATGGGCCCATTTCCTCCATTGCTTTATTTGTCCTTTCTGTGAACCAAGTCAGTAGTGTCAAACTACCGAGCAGAGAGAGTTAGCTTCTCTCTTCTGAACCAGCAAACAAATGCACGGTTCTGTACTTGTCACACAGTACTGCTGAGGACAACAGAGGTCATGACAAATGAGCCACCAGGTAGCAAGCAATGTACACAAGAACCTGGCAACCTTTCATCCTGGCTCTGAAGGCCTGACCCGCTCTGTGGAGATATAGGTAGGTAAGGGTAATAATTGCCGGAGAAAGAAGGAATAAGGTTTGTGACAATCCTCAGTGATATTGCCAATGAGCAATCACACATGCTTAAATTAATAACCTCTCCATTCATGCTCTAGCAGAAAACCCTAATTAAATGAAATTGGTCACAAACAAACATAAAAAGACATGAACATAAGAGGGACATTTGTTGGAAAGAGGATGGAAAAGGGAAAGGGGATAAAAAATGATAATTAGGAGAAAGATGCTCAGAGTAAATCACATATACATATGAAATGATGAAAGAATAAATTAAAAGGGGACATAAGCAGAGTTTCACACCACTGTAATTTCTAATAAAATAAACTGTACTGAAACTAGGCATTTTCATTAAACTTTAGCTTGGCAGACAACATCAGAAGAGCTGGAACCATCAAAACTGTAAAACCCACCTGTTCATCAACCTCCAATCACAGCAGCCAATCATTTAGAAGGTTTACAAAGTAACACTTTTCTATTTGCCTAACTTCCTTACTGTCATCGAAAAAACCTGAGTTGATAACGCAGTCCGGGACACCATGATTCCTCATGCAAGAACAAAATTACAAACTCACCTTCATCCTCTGGGATCAGGGCCTGGAATGCAGGCAAGAAGGATGGAACTTTGGAAAAAATAATCCGTTAGATTACCCATCTCATGAGATGAGAAGAGACCTGGAGGGCAGGGACTCCCACACTGATGTTGGGAGCTGTGAACTTCCAGATTCTGAAATTTTGTAAACAACTTGTTTTCCTCTGATCTGAATGCCTACAGCTGCTCTGAGCATGAGACCCTCAGGAGTTCCTTATGGCAGGGGAATGGTTTCTGGTATGTTTGGCTGGGGCATGGCTATCAGTTAAGGAAACCTATATAAACTGCCCCTGGACACAATAAAGGGGGCATTCTTGTTTCAAGGATGACCCGTGTCTCTGTCTGTGTGTCTTTGTGTGTTTCAATCTCCAGCCCCTTGCCTGGTTCACGAACTGTATGGTGGCACATAGAGCTCAGACAGGTGTGGTGTGCCACACACTAGTACTTGGGTTGTTCATGTTAAACATCACAAGAGGTGGTATGGTAGTAAAATGGGCCTCACTATGGATGCTCCATGAGTTACACACCAGGATATTTCTGGTTGTTTCCTCAGATTTTGTTACTCCCAGTCTCTCCGTGTTCAAATAACCATTTGTGGGTTGGCATCCCTTCAATCCCAGCACTCTGAAGGCAGAGCTAGGTGGATCTCTATAAATTCAAGGCCAGCCTAAACCACAGAGTAGTTTCAGAACAACCAGGGTCACACAGTAAGATATCTTTACAAATTTTATTCTCTATTCTGATTATGAGTCACCAACCAACCAACCGCTATCCATTCACTGTCAATACACAGAGCACTTAGAAACACTGCCCAAATAGCAACAGACAGAGTGCTACATTTAAGCAGAGCAAGAACATTTGCTGCCCTGGGATGGGGAGTAGGGGGTCAGGACAGATTCCTGATAGGGTCACACACACGCACACACAGAGTCACTCTGTTGTCTATAAATTAATGTAATATATAACTGTATTCAGGCATGTGACAAGTTACAATGACAAATTCATGCATTGCTGAAGAAAATAAAATAAAATTTTAAAATTTAGCTTAGTGAAGTGTGTGTATGTGTTGTGTGTGTGTTTGTGTGTGTGTGTGTGTGTGTGTGTGTGAGAGAGAGAGAGAGAGAGAGAGAGAGAGAGAGAGAGAGAGAGAGAGAGAGAGCAGGTTGGTATGTCTCTTTATATAGTCATTCCTTGATGATAACCTGGTTTATAATTTTAGATTTCCCTTATGTACCAAACACAATGTATGATCAGTCCTTCACTAAGATAGCACAACATTAGCCTGTAATGTATAAATATTCCTCTATATATTGTAGAACTCTAAAATAACTCTGAGGCCTCTCAGCCTAAGTACTCCCCCACCCCCAGAAACCAGGAATCTAACAATTACCCACACACGTACTGAAATGTTGGGAACTTTCCATCTCCCTCAGTCCTTGTGACTGTTCTCCAAATAGAGCCCCATTCCTGGAATTGGGACAAGATAACCCACAGATGTCCACAGATGTTTTGACTTAGTCCCTGGGAAGGGGACAAAGTGACCCTCAGATGTGCCCTCTTACCTCACCTGATTTGGACACTACTCTCCAGCCAATTAGTGGTTAATAGCCCTTTGAATAAGCCAATCATAATAGTTAAAGAACAACCCCCAGACTTCCCCCTTGTTTTGTGACTTTTTGCTTTAAAAGTAGCCTGTACCAGCTATTTGGGGTCTTTCTGGCTTCTTGAGTGCTGAAAGACCCTTTCATGTCAGAATTATCTAAATCCTCATGCTTTTACATCAACTGTAATGTGAGGGTGGTCTCCTCGGGGCAACTCCTCCTTGGTGTTGGACTCCAAGTTCTAACAGCATAAATCATCTGCAAATAACCTAAGTAACATAGTATTCATGTTACATAGCAAAGTTTACAATTCTGTAAACTTCATAGCACATAGCTGAAGAAGCTGAACCCTTATAGAAAGTTTATGTGACCTCTGTAACATACATGGTTTGCACAGTATACACAAAGGGTACAGGATACTTGCCTTGTTTTTCCATGGTTTAAGACTGAGCCTTCTGCAAGAAGCTTAGCAGTACAGTTTTGTTCTCCTGTACAGACTGAAAATTTGCTTCAGGTCCTTACTACATGATCTGCATTAATAAAAAGTGCCATTCATCTTCACATGTGTCTCAAACTGAAACCCGCTAGGGCTCCCCAAAACCTCATAGTATCTTAAGAAACTATAACAAGAAAAGTCCATAGATGTTCTTTGAAGGAAGTTTGGTTTTTGTTTGTTTGCTTGTTTGTTTCTACCTTGAGTGTGATGTTAGTTGAATCTGAGGGTGTGGCACTCACACCTGTGAGGATCTGTATAGAGAACAGAGGCAGAGCAAGGAAGACAAGGCAGAACACTCTACATGAAGTTCTCCAGGAGAGACCCACCAGAAAATTACACCTGACTCCATTAGGATGGCCGTGGGCAATGCACCAAAAGTCATATGCCATCAGCAGACTGGCTGGGAAGAGAGCTGCTCAGGGGACAAACAGGCCAATTTAGTTGGAAATCCAGTTTGGTGGGATGGGAGTTGGAGTGAGAGAGAAGAAAAAGCATGCTGATGAGTGGACTTGTTGGCCATTACAAAGAATGGTGAGTCACACTACCCATATTTTAAATGTGCTAATGTAGCTTTAATTATGTTCATTAATTATACAACACAGTCATTTTCCTGTTATATACATATTTATATAAGGAAATGTTTAAAGACAGTATGATAATCTTATATTTCCTACAATACATAGGCCAGGAATTAGAGACCGCTCATACGATATTTCTGGAATAATGGTATTATAAATAATTAGTTTCACACATGTATATTATATTTGCTTAATTATTTCTGCAAAAAGCATGAAAAAGAGGTGAAAAATATAAAACCACTTCAACATTAACATTTTTTTTGAAGTTGATTTATTGGGCCCAGGTTAACAAGAACTTCAGACATTAAGAAACACCTGTATTTGCAATAAAGGAAGGGCTGCCCCGCTGTTTATATCTGGAAATGAAGTTACCTTCATTACAGTCCTTAGAGGATTAAACCCAGTGGAGAAGTAAATCCATGTATCACCATCTTAATAAGGAATGCGGAAGTAGAATAATCAGATCAATATCCCTGACCTTCCAGGTTTTATATCAGAACAGAAAAATAAATCATTCATCAAACTCAGCTGTTCAAAGGGTGCCAGTTCTCAGAATGCACGGCCATTCCTCCTCAGGTTGTGACCAGTCTTTCATAGCTGTAAAAGGAAACTTCAAAACAACCTAAATCTGAGATAAATTCTTTAAACTCCCTCCTGTTGGCACAAGGATGAAAGTGTGTCAATCCCTGACTTGGCTGATGCCATAGTGCATGGACCGCTTTCATACATTTACACACAGGAAATATTTTCCCAAGAAAATTTGATCCTTTCTAAAGAAAAAAACAAATGAAGGAAGGAAAGATGCACTGGAGGGAGTGGGAGCTAGGCTCTTCCCATGGATATGTATGAGCAAAGGAGTTTAAAGGGCTTCCTTTCACCTTTAAAGAAAATGCATGAAAGCTTACCCTGACAGGAGAGCAGCTGGTGCATTTAACATTATAATGTAAACATCTGTTCATGTTCATGTGTTGAAATAAGCATATCAAATGTTCATGTTCCAAAAATTAACATGGTTTAAAATAGTCCGTTCTCATAACTGTGAAATAAATGCCGAAATCCGGGAGAAGAGAAGAAAGGCAAATCAATGCTGCCCTGTGCCCCCGAGTCTGTGATGCCTTTTCATCTTTGCCAACTGTCTTAAATTCAGCTGCACCTTCCTCAGAGCTGCTTTTACACAAGGCGAAATTTTGTTTGAATTCTCTTTTCCCAGAGCTGTGCAAAATTAATACAGGGCAGACGTTACTTGACAGGCAATTCTCCAGTCCTTCTGAAATTCTGCTGAAGTTTCTCTTTGGAGCAAATAACACAGGTGAACTCAGCAGCCATTGAATTCACATTGTTAGATTCAGGGACATGCAGTATGACACAAAATGTCAGCAATTCTCACTCACAAAGTCTTAACAAACCTAGGATGTTATTATTTCCATTCCTTCCTAAGCAATTAATTCTTCTGTTACAATATCATAAAGAGTGTGGGGCTAATAGTGCTTGCCTGCCAACTAGCAGGATCTGAAATCACCTGGCAAACTGTCAGGTACACCTGTAAGGGACTGCCTTAATTAGGTTAATCAAAATGGGAAGATCTACCCTAAATTAAGATGGAACAGTTCCTTGGCATTGGGTCCTGGATGGTACAAAACGATAAAGCTAACTAAGAATAGGCATTCATCTCCCTTTTCCTCCAGGATGTTTGAACATGTGAGCAGCTGATTTCATGACCTTCCTGACTTTATGAACTGTACCTTCACACTGTGAGCCAAAATAAATCTCTTTCCCCTTAAAGTTACTGCTTATCATGCCTTTTGTCACAATAGGGGAAAACAGACCCAATAAAGGAAATATTTAAGCCTGTTGTGAGTTTACTACCAGTTCTGAAGAATCACAGCTTTAATGGGTATTGAGAAAAAGAAATATACCAAAGTTTTGAAAAGGAAAGAGTGGTTCTAAGAATGGCCATTAAGATGGAAGTTAAAATGAAATTGATAATTGTGGAGGCTGAAAATGCAGGCCCATTTCCACCTTCTCTGACAGAGAATTTAGAGATTGACAAACATAGTTGCACATCCCAAATCAGGATATGATTGCTTGGTTCTTTTGAAATTAAAATAGGTAATTCTAGTAAGTCCATGCCATCCTGACAGGTGGTCAGGATATGCGAATGGACTTCTGTGCCTTCTTTTGTAACTATGAGGTCACTTGGGGAGAGACATACATGGATTATTATCTACATGGAAATAGAAAAAGACCAGATCTCTTGAGTAAATTAGGAGTATCAGGACCATGAGAGATGGTTGAAGGGGAGGGGAGAAGAAGGGAGTGGAGCAGAGAAAAATGTATAACTCAATAAAATCAATAAAAAAGAGAATGATCGCAAGAGCAGCCTGTGTAAACAACCAAGCATGACCCCATCTCAAAATACCTTTTAGAAAGAAGGCTTCAGCTGCAGCTAAGAGGTAAAACCCACCTAGCATGTGGGAAACCTCAGATATAATCCTCAATGAGAAACCTCCTTTGGCAAAGCCAAGAGATTGACATACTTGGCATTACCATGGTGGGAAATTTTCCCCACTTCTACCATTCAGACCATCCATTCCACCTAGATTGCCCAGCATGCTTCATCTAGTCTATGTACTCACTTGGTACCCTACAAGAAAGCCAGCTCCTTAAAATACAAGTCTGAGAAATCATCTACCATTTTATGGCTCTCCTACTATTTCTTGTTTATACATAGGAAGATCTGTGGCCTTTGAATGGTTAACAAGATTCTCCAGGTTGTGGCCCTGCTCATTAAACCAGCCCTGTCATTCACTTCTTTTCATGAAATGATTTGACTGCACTGCAAGCCACATTGTGTCTCTAAACAGAGCTTGGTACACACTGCTTCCAATTAAGTGCCCTTTATTTCCTCATATAAAATGACTATAATGAAAAACCTTAGCTCATAAAGATGATTTCAGATTAACTAATGCAAGTGTAAGAGAATGTGTCTAATATTTGGAAGACAGAGTGAGATAAAAAATTATAAAACAGGCTGAGTTACTAGCAGTTGACAGAGGGCTGCCGCTGTGCTGCCCTGATGAAGAACATCTGTGCTCTGGAAGGCATTTACAAGATCAAGGTGTCCCTGAAGCACATGTAAACTTTTGTCACACTCCTCAAGGGCATATTAATATTGTTGTTAATGATGGCAGCCAGTCTCTGTGTATACATGTGGAGGCCAGAGGACAACCACGGTGTCATCCTCAGGACTGCTTTCCACCTCCTTTAAGACAGGTTTTTCCTTAATCTGGAGCTCACTGATTAGTGCATACCAGCTGCACAGTGAATTTATGTTATCTACTTCTTTCTTCTTCCCCAGCAATGAGATCACAAACAGAGGTCGCTGTACCCAGTGTGTCTATAAGAGTTCAGAGATGAATTCAGCGCTGCATTCCCACAAAATAAGCACCTTACAGGCTCAGCCATCCTCCCAGACATTGCTAACAAACAAACAAAGCAAAAAGTCCTCAGACACACCCATTGGTTTACTCATGAACACTGCTCCTTTAAGATAAGATAGGTCTTGCTGAGGGATGTGCCAATACAAAAGGCTGCACTACTCGTCTGCAGCATTATTTTAGTAATATGTGGTAGCTACTCTTGGATGTCAACTTGACTACATTTGAATTAACTGCAGCTCAAAAATGGAGTATACACCTGTGAGGGATTTTTTGCTTAATTCTAAGGAGGAAGATCTAATTCCTCCTAATCCAGATCTTTGAGGCATGAAGGTTTGCCTTTAATCCAGGTCATTTAACTGCAGAAAGACACACCTTAAATGCAGATTCTTAATGGAGATCTAATCTGGGCCAAGATTTCTGCTTGAAGACTATATAAGGACATGTAAGAAGGGAAATTTTGCTCTTTGTTTGAATGTCTTTGCCTTTCTAGCACATCCATTCCTTCACTGCTGGTAGAGCCTACTTCTTTGGGATTCTGCCATATCCTGAAGACCAGCTGTGACATTCACCCTTGGGGACTGAGCAGCTACTGGATTCTTCAACTTTCTGTTCGTAGCCAGCCATTGTTGGATTAGCTGGACCACAGCCTGTAAATTATTCTAATACATTTTATATATGTGTGTGTATATGCATATACATATACATACATGTGTGTGTGTGTGTGTGTGTGTGTGAGAGAGAGAGAGAGAGAGAGAGAGAGAGAGAGAGAGAGAGAAATTCATTCTGTAAATTCAGCTTCTCAAGAAACCCCTGACTAATATATTGGAAAAGAAAACAATGCAAGAATGCACGAAGATCAAACAGCAGACTCCAGTGCCTTTTGAACTCCACAGTGGTTTCTGGGGAAGAACAAAAGTGGTGCTTCTGTCTTTCCATCAGTCCAGTCCTCTCGGTCTTGAAGATGGGAAATTAGCACCAGCTGTTTCTAAATATTAAAATACTCAACCACTTTCCAGTAATGTTAGCTAAATTTTACAACTACCTATTCTCTTGACGTTGTTACTTATTTTGCGGCTCTCTGAAGGGATCCTAATTCATGTCTGCTGGACAAGTGTTCTAACATTGAGCTGCAGCTGAACCCTAAAATTGTTTGCTGTCTGTTGAAAGTGTACAGCATGGCAGAAGTAGCAGACTACTGGTTAGACCTGGAATCTCTTCCCAGCTCCCTTTATAGGTACAGCACATAGGTAGGTAAATCCTGTTATAAGGAAAGTACTCACAACACAAAAAAAGATAGATCTGAGAAAGTGATAGGTGAAAGCCAGTAACAAACACAAAACAACTCAGGGATCCATAGCACCCTGTTACCCACTGCAGTGTAGCAATTCCAAGAGCACTGGTGAGACAGCCTCCCAATGTTCAGAGACTCTGTCTGATTATTCTAAGCTGCCTACATCTTTGGGAAGCCAGTGCCGTTTCCACATCGGCCTCCACAGTTTTACTTCTTTCTCATTAGTGTGAATGAAAATATCAACTGGTAGTGCATGTGGCATTATAGACATTCATCAATGGTAATTGTAAGTTAAACACAAATACCAGAATAGGTCACACAACCTCAACCTGAACATAAAATGGATTTACGCAGTCTACAAAAAGAAAATGTATATCATGTTTTTACTATCACCTGTAAATTATATTCTTTTTATCAGCAAATTTATAAGGAAGCTATTTTCATATACATGAGTGTACACATGCATACACACACAGAGAGAAAAAAAAACAGAAATAGGAGGGTATTATAAATGCTCTATTTCCAGTTCCAGACTACAGGAGCCAAATTTATAGTTTAGTGGTTCTACAAATTCCCATCTTTGCCACCATGTTTGGGCAGATCCTTCACATAAAATACATTGCCTCTGTAAAGAATTGCAGAATTCACAATATGAGATGCATGTGCCATGGAAACACTCTATCTGGTTCAAAACAATAGTTGGATGCCCCTTTGAGGAGTGTCCAGTAAATTCTGAGAATGAATAAAAGTGGCTACACATAGCAAGAGTCCTTTCATCACTGGGCACATTTCTCAAAACCCACCAGTTCTCTGCCTTGGCTTTTAAGTGGTTCATTGATGGAGGAAGGTCATTGGTTGATTAAATAAAGAAGCTGCTTGACCTGATAGGTTAGAACGTAGGTGGGAGGAGCAGAATGCTGGGCGGAAGAGGAAGTGAGCTCAGAGACTCAACAGCTCTCCTCTCGGGAGCAGATGCCTCAGAGAGACACGATGTTCCACTCTTGCGGGCAGAGGTGAGAGCTCTGCTCTCTGAGGCACACGCGATGAAGCTCCGACCCAGGATGGACGTAGGCTAGAATCTTCCCGGTAAGCGCACCTTGGGGTGCTACACACAGATGATTAGAAATGGGCTAGTCCAGGTGAGAGAGTTAGCCTAGAAGAGGCTAGATAGAAATGGCCAAGCAGTGATTAAATGAATACAGTGTCTGTGTAATTATTTTGGGGCATAAGCTAGCCGAGCGGGCGGCTGGAGTGGCGGGAAGCAGCCCACCGCTCTTATTACTACAGATGGCGCCCAACGTGGGGCTCGAACCCACGACCCTGAGATTAAGAGTCTCATGCTCTACCGACTGAGCTAGCCGGGCGGGAAGTGAAGAGAGCGAGAGAAGGAAGTGGCCGCTTTTTTAAAGGGAGAGAGACCACGCCCCAATGGGCTGGTATCTCAGCGGCTATAGGGTGGAGGAGCGGAAGGACCTCCCGCAACAGTTCATTCTTGGATTCCATTTGGAAACCATAGGAAATGGGATATAAAGTGACTTTCATCCTGACTGGGTTAGCCAGGACACATTTGCTCTTGAGTTTTGTCTGTTATAATCAACCTCATTCACTGTCTGTCATCAACAGTCTTGTAGATGACTCTTAGCTTTTGATGAAGCCTTTTCCAGAGATCAAGCTTGACTGTCAACTTAGTAGGATTTTGAGTCACCATGGAGTCCAGTTCTGTGTCTGTGAGAGGATTTCTACATTGGGTTACTTGAGACATGAAGACTTACACTGCATGCATGTGCCCACACCATCCATGGTCTAGGTACTTGAACTGAATAAAAAATGTAAAGCAAGCTGAGGACCAGCTTCTGGATGATTCCTGACAGCTGATCTAATGTGATTGGCATGCTTCTGCTTTGACTTCCCTGCCATTGCTGCTATGGTGGACGGTACTCCCACATCAGTGAAATCAACCCTTTTTCGAGCCATTTGTCTTGTGTATTGTTGCAACAGCCAGGAAAGTGATCAAGATAATAACCATGACAAACCAATGCTCAGTCAATAGAAAACACACTTAGCATTTTCAAGCTTGATGCTTTCCTCTTCAGTTACTAACTTTCACTGTGATGCTTTCTAACCGTGCTAGGCAACAGAGTCACAGACTCCTTCAACCATGGGACAAGAGGACAGGTTATAACACTGTATATAAGTAAGGTATATATGTGATAAATTAGAGGGAACACACACAGGTTTTAGTTTCAGAGAAGTTAATAACGAGGCAGTCCTGTGACAACCGAAGAATGTCATTTTCTCACATCTAATTCACGACCCTTATGACAGCTTTCTCTCCTTCTCTCTGTGGATCAGTGAAATCTGAGAGCAGGTGTTCCATTGTTCTTATGCTGATTAACCAAATTTCTCACTGACTCAAGTACTTAAAGACATAATAATAGGATCTCACAATGGGAAAGAAGGATTAGTCGGTAAAGTGTGTGATGCAAAACCTTGAGTTTGTGATCTGGAGATGGTGGATCCCTAGAGTTTGCTGGACAGTCAAGCTGAAATGCAGAGTTTCAGGTTCAGTGAAGATGCACTGTCTCAAAAAGGAAGGTTGAGTGTGATGGAGGATGAAACCTGACATCCTTCTGGCCTCCACTCCCATCCACATACATGGGTATTACTACTGAACTCAATGTTTTCCTCCCCATTTATTTTAATCATGTTTTACAGCTAACTCTTTTGAGTGAATTATTCATAATGCATTTTAGATGAATATAAGATAATTGACCTTATCTGCAGGAGGAACCCAAGATATTACCCTGCAGTAATTAACTCTGATATGTACCATTTTTTAAGGGTAATGGATTTCACCAGTTGAACAAAGTATGCTTGCTTAATAAACCCATGCAATTTTCTATGCCACATCTTGCTTTTGTGATTTCCCCAAAGTACATTTATGGCTGTCTTACTCTTATCCCCAGACAAAAATGGATCTTTCCTTCTACACAGAGGTCTTCCTTCTTGCTCCACCAATTACTTTGTCACCTGACTTTCCCAGAGCTTCAACCACTTATTTTGATTTGTGTCTTTGTACTTCTTTTTTCTTAAAAAAATATCAATCCTTTAATACTTATTTTATTCCTGAAATCTGCTCCTGCTTATCATAGTCACCAAGAGCATAAGATATGAGATATCTCAATCAGATTGAACTTCTGGTTTTCAATCTATCTCCATTTTGTGGTCTGTTTCTTGACTAGCTGCCCAAATGAGGATTGCAAAATGTAACCCAGACTATAACACTGGGATGCCTAAAAGTATTGTGAATCCCAGTTCTTTTAAGAACTCTGCTTGCTAATAAAGAACAATCATGTCAGTAGTCCCAAAGAGCTCATTGTCAAAAGGTTCAGGAACAGTTTTGAAATAAATGCTAAAGACAAATATGGCAAATCAGAACTGCAGTCCTAGCTACTGGGGAGAATGAAGAAAGAGAATCAGTTGAAATCAGGCTTTCAGTTTAAGACCAGAAAATACAATGAGCCTATGTCTCAAAACTGTCAATTTAAAAATAAGCTAAATGGCACTCATTGGGTAAAGTGCTTCTGCACAAATATGAAGACTAGAATTTGGGTCAGTAGCACCCAAGTCAGAAGCCTGACATGGAGATGGGAGGCAAAGAGCAGGGAAGGGACTCACTGAGATAGTGACCTCTAGGTTCAGGGAGATACCTGCTTCAAGAAATAATCTGCAGCTGGGCGGTGGTGGCGCACGCCTTTAATCCCAGCACTCGGGAGGCAGAGGCAGGCAGATTTCTGGGAGTTCGAGGCCAGCCTGGTCTACAAGAGCTAGTTCCAGGACAGGCACCAAAGCTACAGAGAAACCCTGTCTCGAAAAACCAAAAAAAAAAAAAAAATGAAAAGAAAAGAAAAAATAATCTGCAGTGTAATCAACATAAATACTTAAGGCTGACCCCTCTAACATACAAATAAATACTGCACCTACAGATACTGAAACATATGAGAAAGAGAGAGAGAGAGAGGAGGGAGAAAAAGAGGAAGGAGAGAGAGAGAGAGAGAGAGAGAGAGAGAGAGAGAGAGAGAGAGAGAATTTTATAGGTTATAGGTAGTGATGAGAAGTGACTCAAGAGAGTGATTCCTAGAAAGATTTTAGCCAAGGATGTGTTATGGGTAGCAATGTCCTGCAGTGTATATAATAGAAATAATAAGTTTTAGGAAACAGATGAAAGAGGGAATATGGAGTTCCTATCAGGAGCAGAGCACATTTATAAATTTAGACCCCATGCATTCTGAGTTAATATCTGTAAGTTATACTTAAATTCTTCAGTTTTAAATTGTTTTCCTTAGTAAACACCTGTCTTATTAAAAGTAAAACCTCAAGAAAACAAAAACAACATCACTAAGGAGATTTAGTGCTTCTCAGTTTCCTGATAGTATTGCCCTTCGTACACAGAACTGGTAATTAAAAATGATAAAATGATGCTTCTGTAATTATTATAATTGGGGCATTTTTCCAGAAAAGAATATGAACACCAAATAAAAAACAGTTACTTGGTTTTATTACACTTTGTAGTTCGATCACATCTTCCTGCCTCCCCCTGCAGGTTTGTCTCCCTGCCGTCTCTAAGCACAGGAAGTGCAAACACTTCTGAATATAGAAATTACTTCCCGTGATTACCAACCACCTTTCACATCAATATTCTCTAAGCACTCAAGAGAGGAACTTAAGAAAATGATATAATTTTGGGTGAAAGGAAACCTGTGAACCATAATGAAACATACAGAACTCATGCTGCCTCATAGCATAACAGAGAAAAAAAAAGGTCATGGATATGGGTTCTGACATGTGGTAAGGAGCTCTAAGCATGCAGAAAGAAAGGCTTAATGAATGTTGCAGAAAGCATGGCGCTATTACCTCCAACCGGAGGAAAAACAGAACCACACCACCTAATGAAAAGCTACATAATAACACCCTGCACATTCCCACCCCATGAACCAGGTCCTGACACCTTTCATTCAAGAGCTTGTTGAATGAAAGAGCTGTGGCGGGGAGTTGTTAACAAGGCCCTGTGATACATCTGCGATGGATCCTCTCTACTGTCAACTTGGTGAGATAGAGCAGCACTGAGAGGGAAATATCCCAGTGTGTCTCTGAGGGAGTTTCTAGATCAGGTTAATGAAGTAAGAATGCCAGTCACAAATACAGACAGTATCATCTGTGGCCTGGGGGCTGGGGCTGAATAAACAGGAGAAAGTGAGCTGAGCACAAGCATCCATCTCTCTGTTTCCTGACTATAGGCATATTACGGTCAGTTGCCTCATACTCCTGAGCTGTGCTTTCACTGCTGATTTGGGCAAAGACACCCTTCCTTCCTGCAGATATTTTTAGCAAGGTATTTTATCACATCAACAGGAAAAGCAACCCTAGCCTGCATTTCATGATTTGAGGGACAAATTTATAGCCCTGCTAGCAGCCTGGTCATGCCTCCTCATTCTTACTTGCTGAAGGCCTAACCATTCAGGAATAGAATCGAATTTTCTATTTCTGTTCTAAGACACCAAGACCAAGTCAACTCATGAAAGAAAGTGTTTAGTTGGGGTTTTTAAGTCCAGAGGGTGGACCTAACATGGTGGGACAAACAAACATCACGGAGGCAGGAAAGGTGCTGCAGAAGTAGCGGGGAGCTTCATCAGATCCACAAGCATAAAAGCAGTGAGAAAGAGAAAATGCACTACCTGGGAATTGGGTGGGATGTTGAAATCTCACAGCCCACCCCCAGTGACATACCTCCAACAAGGCCACATCTCATAATGCTTCCCAAACAATTCCATCAACTTGAGATCAAATATGGAGATATGTGAACCTGTGAGGGAAATTCTCATTCAAACCAACAGATCCAATAATAACTCAAGTTATGAATTACAAAAGAAATAATTTCCATGATGCATCCATCACTCAAATATATCTGCTCTTAATTTTAGAGATGTGTTCTATAAATGAGGATTAACCTGTGATTTAAACTGAATAGAAATGAAAATTAAGTACCTCACTTTCAATAACTACTTTGTGTGTGTGTGTTTGTGTGTGTGTGTGTGTGTTAGGCAAATATAGAGAAAAATATTTTAACAACTATGACTAGACTTAGCATGGATTACATTCACAACTATTTTTTAATACATTTGGCAAGTTAGAACGCTCTATTGGGCGTATATGAGTGAAATCTAAAGTACTGTGGAAAAAAAAAACAATATTCGGTTAAAAAAAATCCTTATAGTTTACAAAATCCATGCCTGTCAGTGAAAACCAAAGAAACATCTGTACTATGCTCCTTAGCAACCATTCTCCTTCTCCAAGCCCTGGTAAAGGAAGGCTGAGGAAAGCATCTAGGCCTTTGAGTGCTCTACCACAAGAAGTCCCTTATTGGTGTAGCGGATAGATCTGAACAATCACTTTGTTCCTGACTAAATTTCTCCTGCTACACAATAATCTCTGTGTACATTTCTAATGCCTTGAAACACCCAGTCCAGACAGTGACTTTCTGGTAGTGTGAGTGCATACACCACACAAATGTTTGTAGGCACACACGTATGTGTGTGCAAATGAAGGCTAGAGGTCACCCTTGTCATGGCATTCCTCCTGTGGAACACATCTACTACTACTATAGTTCTGATTAAGAAAAAAATACTTGAGATTTTAGTTGATTTACTTAAAACTCAAAGCCCAAAGTCAGGAAATAACAAATATCGATGTGTTTAGACAGATTTGATCAAAATTCAAATCTCCAGCTTTTTGCTGGTTTACTATTATGGAATAAACCAGCACACTCCCCACCCCCAATCAAAAATTGTAGGAGTTAAGAACTGTTTGCTCTTCCTCACAATTCTATGGTTGGACTGAAACTCACTGGATGGTCCTTTTTGTGGCTATACTTAAAACTCCTCAAATGTTTATGATCAGGGGGCAACTGGGGTTAGAATGTCTGAGGTAGCTGCATCCCATGTCTGATGTGGTGCAGTGGGGGGTTGGGAGGGTGATTGGGTTGGCACAGCTGGAGCACAGGAAAGCTGCTTCCCTTCCTTCCCCTCCTCTGTTTCTAAGTAGATCCAAGGCCTTGCCTTTGCAGAAGCACATCTTTAGCTAATGTCCACTAAATTTCACTTTTCCTCAAAGTGGTTCTACCACTTTGTTTCCTCAAGTCTATTCTAGTATTTACTTCACATATATCCCTCTCCTCTCTGTCTCTCTGTCTCTGTCTCTATCTCTGTCTGTCTGTCTGTCTGTCTGTCTGTCTGTCTCTCTCTCTCTCTCTCTCTCTCTCTCTCTGTGTACATGCACATACACACAGATGCAACTGCCTATGGTATGTGTTAAGGACAGAGGAAATCCTCACGTGTTGTCCCTCAGCTAGAGTGACCTTCATCATCGTTAAGACAGAATCTTCATTTGGATTGAATCTCACCAATGAAGCTAGGTTATCTGGCCTCACTAGGCTCTCATCCCTCTCTCTCCAGCACTGGAATTACATTGTGTACCAGCAACACAAGCTTTTAAAAACAAGGTTCTGGCCGGGCAGTGGTGGTGCATGCCTGTAATCCCAGCACTCGGGAGGCAGAGGCAGGTGGATCTCTGTGAGTTCGAGGCCAGCCTGGTCTACAAAGGGAGTTCCAGGACAGGCTCCAAAGCTACAGAGAAACCCTGTCTTGAAAAACCAAAAAAATAAAAAAATAAAAATAAAAATAAAAAAATAAATAAAAACAATGTTCTGAGTATCAAACCTAAGACTTTATCTTCCAAACCTAGCACTTTGTTCACTGAGTCATCTCCAGAGCCCAGTCCTCAACCTATCCATAAACATGCTCCTTATCCCACCCTCCAACAGGTACAAGGAATGTGGTTTCAGAAGAGGGTCAGGTCCAAAATACAGATGCATCTCAATCTGAGTTCTAAAGAAACCCATGGCAACTTGAAAGTATCATAAGGAAAAAAAAATGCATTTAACATTCTTAATCAGTCACACAGTCAGCAGAAACAGAGTAGACAGTGTCTGCTATTCATCTTCATAATCCTGTGTCTGACTGGGAACAGAGCTGCTGTTGTTGCCCAGATTCCAAAGACAGGATCAGATTACTTACCATTGTCCTATAAAACACATTTCTACTAATGTCCACCATGTTTATGTGACTGTAACATTAAAACTTTACAGGTCAGGTATTGCATTTAATATCTAAATACCCCTCTCCATGTGGAAATATCTAGCTAAGTGTTTTACACAAATTAAGCTAATAGTGAACAAAAGATTGAGTTGACTCTCCTGATTACTCCAGGAAGCAGGAATGTCCGGCAACATCTATGGAAAGAATTAAGACAAAGTGTATCTGTCGACTGATTAAAACCCCTGATTGTACTGCACCATACTGCTTCAGAAACAGCTGCAAAGTATACAGCAGACTGAGAAATTTCAGTATATAAAAAGTTAAGCAAATAATTAAAATTAAAAACAAACAAACCATACAGGAGATATGGAAATGGCTCAGACAATAAAAGTCTGGCCCTGACCTGAATGTTATTCACAGAATCCTTGTGAAATGTCTAGGAGTGTTGGGATATGCTTACATTCCCAGTGCTGGGGAAGTAGAAACAGGCAGAGCCCTGAGGCTCGCTGGCCAGATGAACTATCCAAGCCACTGAGCTCTAGGCCAGTGAGAGAAAAGTCTCTCAAACATCAAGGTGGACAACTTTCTGCGGAGTGCCAACCTGGGCTGATCTCTGCATTCCACAATAACATAGTCACATACATCCACACATACACACTTGCGCTTATCACGACAACGAATCAGGTACTCAGAGAATTATTGCCCAAGTCTTCTGAAGGTTACTTGGCTTAAGCACACAATATTTTATCTTTGCTACTTCTCCTCCTCATTGCTCATAGAAACACGTAATAATTCTCTCTCTCTTTCTCTTTCTCTCTTTCAAATTATCTCCCAATTCTTTAGAGGTATTAACCACAGAGACAAAATTGACAAGGAAGATTAACTAGGTAATAAATTGCTCTCAGTTGAAACAAAATAAAACAACAACAAACATAAGACAAAACAACATGAAGAAAAATAGTTATAAGCAGTGTAGTTTAAGATACTAAAAATCCAGATTTTAATGATTCAGGTTTGAATGCTATAAAATGCCTTCGTTGGTCATAAAAAAATTTCAGAAGCTGAAGACATAGCAAAGACCAAATGTAAGTACTTTCACTATGAGAATACTGGCCACTCAGACTCATAACCTGTAAGGAGGAAATTTTCTAAGCTGCCTTAGCCTTTGGCACAAATATTTTATAGGTGATTGTGATGATCAATGTGGGTACTAAGAAACAAAGTGGAAGCAGAAATGAGCCATTTGCCATGTTTATTCAGCACAGCCTCCAAAACAGCAAAGGAGGCAAGACAGGGAAAAGAACAATGTGCCCACTTTAATTTATAGGAGAGGCAGGAGGGCTATAAGCTCCTGTACTTGGGAATCAGGAAGTAGAAGACATCTAAGGGGAGCTATATCAGGGAGCACATGAGCTCACAGGTAATTTACATTTGAAAGATCAAGAGGCTTTGAGACTTTATTAACCAGTTTGAAGCCTGAGTACCTCAGAAGCTCACTAGAAAAGTCCTCATATAGAGCTTTGATCCCTATGGTAGATATGAGGAGCAGATGTGTTAATAAGAGCCCAAAGGAATCTATTTTTATTTTAAGATTTAATTTTACTTATATATGTGTGTGTTGGGGGGAGTAAGTATGTTTAAGTAGAGAGATACCTTCACAGGCCAGAAAAGGGTGTCAGGTCACCTGGGGCGTGAGTTACAGACAGTTGTGATTGGACTGACCTGAGTACTGAGCATTGAATTCGGGACCTTTGGACCAAAGGCAAGTATTTTAACTACTGAGTTATTTCTCCAGCCCTGGAATGAGACATCTGTCAAGGGCCACTATTAATATAGTGGTGTCTTGTGATTGCTAATCAAGGCTCGGAGGCCAGATGTCTTGGATCTGAAGGTCTCCTCCCTCTACTCACCAGCAGGGTCTTTGGGGAAGATATTCAACTTTTCATACTCCACTCTCCTAAAATATAAGATATAAACCATAATAGTTTCCACCCTGCAAGTTTGCAGTGAGAAGTAAATGCCACAATGCACATAAATCTCCTCTCAAACTTCTTAGCGTTCATTTAGATTTATTTGTGATTAGTGTTGCTTATACTCTTTCCCTATTTATCTTCACAATTAAAACCCCCACAAGGTGGAATTACTTGTGAAATTAAACCTCACAAACTTCCTGAAGGCTGCACATACTATCAAACAGCCTATTTGATTGCCTGGCCCCTGCTTTAAACCAGTATGGTCAATAGCCTCTGAGATAGGAACATTGCTATTTCTAATTCACATAAGTAGAATGCAAAAAGCCAGTCAGTGCCTTGGCGTACAGCAAGACCTGCTAATACTGCGGCACATCAAGTGCTCACTAGAAAGGCTTTTCCTGAATAAAGTGCTTGCTATGTAAGAGTGAAGACATACGTTCTATTCCAGCAGCCATATCTAAAACTAGGCTGGCCAGTCAGTGTAGACAATCAGCAATAGGTTCAGTGAGAAGCTCCATCAGAAACATGATGTAGATTGATTGAGGAAGACACTCAGCATCAACCTCTGGCATACACCCACACACATACACACATGCACACTCACAAGCACACACACACTCACACATGTATTTGCACACATGAACATACACCCATTAACCTCTTGCATGGTAAATAACAAATTTAACAATAAAAATGGTGAAAATTAAAAAGCTCAGTCATTTTCCTTTCATATAACAAATCTGCTCACACTGAGGAGCTGAGTTGTCTAGCTTGGCCTTCAAGCTCAGAGGGCGTCCCCAGTGAGTGTGGGTTTAGATACCACATAATAACAGCACTTTACTGCTTCTGTTTGAGTGGCCACAACCTCCACCACAGACTGATAGTTCCTGTCATTCCAGGGCACTTCGGCTTCCACACTTCACTTTGGCTTCCTTCCCCAACCCAGACTCTAAACCATAGCAGTGGGTCTAATGACCTGTTTCTCTTTGATAATTTACCTATTAATTTTGCAAATGGTCTGTTTCATGGGTGATAAACCTTGGCTTCGGAAACATGATGTTCTTAGTACAACCTGTCTTGAAGGATGCTCAGGTCTTTTGTAGTGAATAAAAACATGAATTGTCGGGAGTGGCTGTGGCTGTTCAGAACGTTCTCTCCCCTCAGTTTACTACATAGATAAAATAATGCTGCAGTCAATGGAGCTATATAACTAGTCAGTCTGTGAAAAGAAACTGGCTAAAACTTTGCAGGACTGATTCAAAATTCTTTATTTCCATTTTTGCTGTGAAAATGGTCGAAAAGTTAGTTACATATATATTGCTATGCAGGGTTCGATGAGAGGCTGAACTGAACAACATCAACACAAGCAATATGATTAATGGGGAGGAAAATAAAAATTAACGCTTTAAGGGAATGTGCTTTGCAGGATTCCTTGGTAAAAAAAAAGATAAACATGTCTTTTAGTAAAACTTGTGCTCTGTACACATGAAAAACAGGGTTCAGATATCCAGCTTCTGTGTGTATGGTGTACAGGGGTGATGAGCCACCTATAATGCCAGGGTACTAGACAGAGGATCTCCACAGCAAGCTGGTTAGCTAGACTAGCCCAACTGACAACTTTTGGGCTCCAGTCAGTGACTTTACCTCAATATACACAGTGGGAAGTGGTGGAGGAAGATACCTGCTGCCAGTCCTTCACCTGACTTGCACATGTACACACTGCTGAGGGAAAGGGGTTTCCCTCATATGTATGAGACTGTGGCTCCCATAGCTGACAGTGGAAAAGAAATAAAAATCAATGGACTAATCAAGTAATCTAAGTATAAGCATTACAGTGTGCATAATAAGATACACGAGCTCCCAAAAGATGGTAGTCACACTTCAGCCACACTACCTAAAGACACTCATTGATAACAGGCCAACTACAAATGACACTCCAATTGTTTTTCTGAGCTTCAGAGAATAGTTGATTTGATCTCAATAAAATATCTTCAAGCTAAAACAAACATAGTTCCAAACAAGCACAAGGGTCCCAGTCCCTTACCTTTTGGAATAACAAATCCATAAAGAACTGTCTTAGATGAGTGGAGTTTATGATGATCCCTGCCACTACTCACTAAGGAAGTCAACTCAGGAAATATTTGTACTGACTGAACACATTTTTACATTAAGTATGTGAATAATTTCTATTCTATTTTTACCAAAGTCCTTTGCTATAGCCTGGTAAGAAAGCAGCATAGTTCATTAAAAGCCCTGTCAGTAAGTTCTGAATTTAAGAATTTAGGCAGGAAGGTATGATCACATGTGGAACTGTAAGCCATAAGGAACTTAATTCCAGAATCCAGCAAACAATAAAGGCTATCATGAGGTCTGCCCCAGACCGACTCAAGGCTGTAGGATCCCTTCCAGTAAAGAAAATCAACTACTGGGAGACAAATCCAAAAAGTCGAGTTATTTAAAAACTCTCCATTCTTAAGAAATGAGAAGGCCCTGGACCCTAATGTGAGGTTACAAAGACTATATAACTTGCTGTCCATTCCTACCCTATGGATTGAATACTATGCCTTTCCAGTCATTTCTAATATATCTGTATTTCACTACTCTGTGCCTTGACCAGTTCATTGTTTCTGACATAAAGACCCTTGTCAAGAAGTCACAGGTCACTCCCAAGTCCCCTGCCAGTAACAAAATCACAGCTGAGAAAAGAGTTTAGTGGTATGGGGGTTATCTATAATTCCTAAGGCCCTGAGTACTTTAAACACACACACACACACACACACACACACACATCATCATCATCATCATCATCATCATCATAAACATCATCAACATCTCTCACCTCCAGAGATACAAGTCACGGTGGTCTAGGAATATAGTTTAGGTAGCCCCAGTTTCATACTCCTAGGTTGTAACTGTTTTGTGAGGTTTTTTTTTTTATAGCAAGAAAACAAAGTCATGAACCAAGTTATTTTCTAAACATACTGGGACAAACATCAGGTAAGCTAGATGGAGCAAAGCAGGAAATATCCAGCTTCAGATACTGGCAGATGATGTTCTTAGCCTTTTGGTTGATAGAAGCTAGTCGTCAGTTAATCTGTTCATCACACAGATGTTAGTTCAGACACAGAGCTGTTCAACGAATGGCTTCAGGAGGCTGAAGGCAACTGGAGGTAAAATGTAATTAGGCTTTCCAACTGCATTCCATCATGTCTAAAAACATGGACACATCAAAGCCATCTGCCTTGTAGAGGGTTGGATGAATAGACCATGTGGTTATTTGCAGCAAATTTCATTCAGAGTTCAATACTCAGAACTTGGAAAATTAAAATGCAAATAGAGCAAGGTACAGTGGTGAGTGCTTATCATTCTATCTGCTGTGGGGGCTAAGGCAAGAGGATTGCTTGAGTCCAGGAGGGAAAAGAGTGAGATATTACTCCACTTCAAAAACAGGGAGAAAGAAAACTCAAAAACAAGATCCAGGTAAGGAAAGGAAACTGTTTCTGAAGTCCAGCAGAGAGGGACTAGCTTTGTTTATTCTACCTCTAAAACCAAAACATGTGGATCAAGCTGCAGCAATTGCTGCTTCAGAACACAAGCAATTAGCCTGAGGAGCATCACAAACGTAGCAAACAAAAATCCATTAAAAGCCTGAGAGAGCTTAATTCTAGACCCCAAAATACAGAGTTTAACACAGTTTCTTGCTGTTTGCTGCTGGCATGCCAAATCTCCTTTAAGAGAGGTTTTCCTGACTCAGTTACAGCAGAAAAGCCACATCGTTTTGAAGTGCTAGCTTTCTGGGCAATGCTGTCAGCATGACCTCTGGCTCTTTCCAGAGACCAAGTATTTGGATGGGTTTTGTGAGCAGCATGCTGTGGCTTGCTTGATGACAATGTGGACCGGCTGTGTGCCTGAAAGTGGGGTGGTGTGTGCTGCTCAGAGGCACAAGCGGCTCCACAATGCTGGACTGGGAAGGGCAAGAAGAGAGTACATATGTACCATAGTAATGGCGCAGCTTAAGCTTTAAGAAGTGCTTAGCATTTTAAAAAGTGCTCCTTGACAGTAAAGAATTAGAGATATAAAGACAAATCCAGATAAGTCATGGTATTGGATAAATGTATGTAGGCTTGGAAGAGAGAAGAAAAAGTATAGAGAGTCATAAATATAGTTAATGCTTAAAAAAATTGGTAAAATTTTTTAAAGAGACAGAGTACAGATAGCCATAGATTAAAAAGAATAAAGAAAAATAAGCCACGTAAAAGTGGAAAATTCACAGAGAGTCTGGATTATGTATAGTATTGTGTTTTCTTTGATTTTTTTTTTTGACTGTGAAGGAGCTAAATACAGAGAGACATTTCATTGTATGGACTGCTAAGCTAAACCAGCATGTATATTACAAAGGTATCTTGACTTCAGAATTTGGATTTAAAGATATGTTGCTTTGGAAAAGAGGTTCTTTTCTTGTTTCCACAGAGAATGAAAACCTGTGGGTTGCTTCCAGACTGGTGTAGTTTGGTGGACCAACACTCACTGAAAGGCTGCCTTGAACACACCTCAAAAATTTCTTTGCCCAATAGACATCAAGAAGCAGTTTGGAGAAAAATGAGCTCATATTCTCAAATATTGTTTGTAAACATTTCTTTACATTTAAAGGGGGATGTGCTATAGAGATAGATACTTTTCATTGGTATGGATATAAACAAATTGAAGGTCAATTTTGTTATACGGTGTATATGCATTTCTGATCTTGATTAAGGAATTATGTTTGTGCAACTCATTTAAAAATGTAATGTATAACTAAGAAATGTAGGTTAATAGATAATCATCTATAATAGTCAGCATGGTAGCCATGTTAGTTAGATTTTCTAGAAGTACAAAGATGGATTTCAGATAGATAGGTATTCTTCAAACCTTTCAAAGACTACAGAATATGGCATTTAAAATGTTTTAAGCATTTAGGATTTCTTATGACAATGAGACACATCTGCTCTTGCCAGCACAAGCTGCTTCAAGAGGAATGGACATCAAAGAGGCTTCTTATAGAGTTGGTTAGCCATTTGGGTAAGAAACTGTTCCCGCCTGGACTGCTGAACTGGATATGCAGGCACCGCAGAGAAATGACTGCTAAACTTGACTAAAGGTGAGATGATCCTGTGGGGTTCCTGCTTCATGACAGAGTCTGCTAGACATCCTGCAGGACAGACAAAAAAGATGTGATAGACAAACTGCCAGTATAAGTGGAACTGTCTTTGAAATTTCCTGCTTCATGGAAAAGTCTGCTGGATACTTTGGGCCTATAGGCTGAAGACAGATGGCCCAATAATAATGGATGAACTTTCGGTGACTCTCCAGGCAGCAAGATGTCTCTGTTAATTCTAAAGTTTTAGAAGTTGCTTATGATGTACTGCTTGTTTACTTAGGTAATATCATATCCTTCTGGAGTCTTTGATAGAGTTAAAGAATTTATAGTTATATTTATAGTTTTCCTTAGTTATGATAAAAGATAAAGGATATATATATATATATATATATATTAACTGTAATTCTTGCTTGATAACTATTTTGTAATATGCAATTTTACTATGTTAAAGTTAAGACTTCCATTTTGTTTAAACAGAAAAGGGTAAATGGTGTGGGAGGTCCTTCTGTCTTTGTGTTGATTTCATTGGTTAATATTGGGAATGAATAAAGTACTGCTTTGAGCCTATAGCAGAACAATGCCGGGTGGAGCAGAGCTAGGCAGGGAGGACTGGACTAAATGCTGGGAGAAAGAAGAGCGGACTCAGAGAGACTCCATGTGGCCTTGCCGGAGATAGATGCAAGAACTTTAGCCAGTAAGCCACAGCCACATGGAGATACAAAGATGAATAGAAATGGGTTAAATTAATATGTAAGAGTTAGCCAATAAGAAGCTAAAGCTAATGGGCCAAGCAGTGATTTAATTATTACAGTTTTTATGTGATAATTTCGGTTCAGCGTAGCCAGCATGAACAAGCAGAAAGCAGCTGGGAAGCAACAAGCAGTCTCCTTACTACATCTACCCCCAGTCCAGTTGTCCAAACTCCCCTCAACCATAAGCCTACAGACTTGCAGGCAAAGGCAGCTTTCAGGGATTCGATGATTTCTTCAAAGTACGGTCATAAAAGTCCTGTGAATGTGAAGTTCACATTTCCCTTGGCAAATCTTTCCTCATGGAGTATGATGGCGATTTAATTTAGCTCAGGACTCATTGGGTCCAGGAAGCTAGAGAGGCAGACGCTAGGGATTTATTAAAACAATAGCAAACTTCTGGCAACCACATGGCTGCTGAGGGCTGTGATTTAAATTGCAGCAAATCAGAGGTTGGCAAGAAATTTAATAAGAAATCTTAGAGAACCAGACTGCCAGAGAGACTTTGAAAAACTCTAATGTGCCCCTAGGATCTCTAAGTTGCTCTCACAGGAAGAATGGGAGCATCCCAGAGAAGACTTTAAAAGAGAGTGATCCATTTACTTGTTTCTGCATGACCTGGAGTTCATGCACAGCCAGAGAGAAAACTAAGGCTGTTTCAGAAGACGTGTAATGTTTAAAGGTATTTCTTTGTGAACAGATCACTTTGGGAAGGGCATTTAAACAAACTTAACCAAACATTGGCCACCACTTAGTTATACTTACCCAGATGTAGTTCCCAAGTACCCAAGCTTAGGAATTTAAAAAAAATACATAAACAAATAAAAGAATAACCAACAGTGAACTCAGAGGCTACAAAGTGCTGAGAACACAGAAAGCACAGAATGCGTTTAGGCATGTCTGTAGATTACTAAATAACAGGAGGAAGAACAAGACCAGTGAACCCAGGGCTGCGCAAAAATAAACTAAGAGATGTCATAATATATTATTCATGATGGATGGTTTGCAATAAAAATATTTGTGGTGGAGAGTAAGGTCTGGAGAAAGAAACATCAAAATTAAGGTATCAAAGGAGCCAAGCTGATAATGGGGACTGAATGCCTTCCTTGTCTGAAGGTTCATCTAAGGAGTATAGCATGCTTGGAGTGAAGAAACACTCCAAACACAAAGGGGAGAAGCAGGCTGCCAAGGGTCTTCCAGATGGCCCTATTCTCCTGGATGAGTGCTTTTTGAGTTCATCCCTTATCCCACTAGTCCACTTCCATTCTCGGGACTGGCTTAAGTTTTTAAAATATCTGGTCCTATTTCTACTTCTAGTCATGGGACCCCAACACAGTCCATTGCCTTGGGACAAAAGGGTCTGGAGTCAGGTACTTAAGTCCTCAGCTGGATACAGCTAAGCATGTTCTCCCTGGCATTATGGACATTTTCATTTGCTCTGATCTCCATGGCTAATTTAAAGAGCCTGGCTTTTCCCCCATCTCTGTTTTCCCTAGTAACCACCAGGATTTTCAGCTTGTCTTTCCAAGCTGAAAATTTCTTAATTTCTTTTAATATTTTTACCAATGTGATTAAAAATCCAAAAGGGCTATCAGTTTCGCTCGTACCATGGGAGCATGGACGAGAGTGTCTGTAAATACACAAGTACAAATAATTATCAGGAAGTGTTCCTGAAGGACTGATATTTTGGACCCAGTAAGCACGGAGCTAAGAGGGAAAAGAACATTGCCAAAGTGGCCCATTTGGAATCTCTGGTGGCTGCATTTACCAGACTATTTCTTGGCAAATACTGGTCCACACTGTGCTAGACTCTAAGTACAAAATTTCCCTAGGAGAGTGGAGATAATTCATTCTAGCTTTCCTAGAGACTGCTTCTGTTGATACCTTAGATTGGGAAAGGTATAGTTGTGAGGTGTGGCCCAAGAAGATGTTCATACTCCTCTGAAGAGAAGCCCCAAAGCATCAGAGCTGAGAAGAAACCAACCTAACTTGCTGGGGGATGGTTAATGACACGCATGTGGTATCTGTGTGGAATCTTGATTCTTGACCCTTACCGAAATGAAAGCTTTACCTAGACACCTTTAAAGGACACTGAATCCTTCCTTCCTTCCTTCCTTCCTTCCTTCCTTCCTTCCTTCCTTCCTTCCTTCCTTCCTCCCTCCCTCCCTCCCTCAGGATTAACATATAAGGTAAGCCTATTGACCAAGAATAGGACACTTCTTGCCCCACTATATCAAACAGAGCATGCCCAAGAAAGGCTGACTATATGAAAATGTAGGAAAGGCAACTACTAAATAAATGACCTATGAATGGTCAGAGGCCTCCCGACCCAATGCTTTTGAGCAAGTCTTTCCCCAGCTCACTAGGTCACTATGCTTCTTGGGACTGTCTCTCTCTCTGTCTTATTAAACTGTCATTCTTTTCATTACTAGCCATATGTTCCTGATGAAATTCTCTGTCTTGGGGCATGAGACCTTCAAAAGTTCAGTCACCCTGAACTAAGACCTGAGCGAAAATAGCACCATCATCGAGCTGTTTAAACCAGCTCAGTCGTCTCACATGATGTATTAGTAGGGAGAGTCCAGAGCTTCTGTACAATACAGAGATGGAGGATGGCATGCCCTCCACCTCCACTGGGCTTCTCCCGTGAATGCTTTGTAAACTCAAGTGCTTTACAGTCTGAAGGAACGAGATGATAATGGTGTGGTGATTGTTTCCAATAGCAGTAGAAACAGAGATGGCACCAGGATCTGTTTCTATTAAGAAAGACCCTTGGGTCTCAAATGCTGCTTCCCAGTGTGCATCCGGGCAGCTGGACCGTTTCTCAGTTCTGCTCATTTACCAGACATGTTTATCTATCTTGCAGGGCACAGAAGTGACTCTACAACTGTGAAGTGGTGTGAACCTCTGTACCTTGAGCACGTCCAATAATTGTTTGTCTTTTTAAGAAGCATTAAGTTTTCTTATGTTACTTGCATCCATATGTAATTTTTAAATAATCCACAGTTCACTCCCACTGCTCTCCCTCACAGCCTTTCCTTTTTTTCGGTTGAATCCTCTTCTTCCATGTAGTACCACTCTACTTTTAAATTTTATTTACTTCCTCATTTATTTGTGTCCATGGGTAAAAAAATCTTTGTGAAGTTCGATCACTCCTTCTATCTTTACCTGAGTTCCAGAAACCAAGCTCATCACTTCTTAACAATAAGCCCCTTTCCTGCTGTTATGTAACATGTCCTCCATTCGTCTACTAGCCTCTTTAAAATATTTTCCTTCCCTCTGATCATTTTCTTTTAACATTGTATCACACACACACAGTGTGTGTATTCATATATTTATGTGTGTGTATACTTTCCAATACACATGAGAGGATGATGTGGCATTTTTATCTCACTTGCATACACACACAGAGATACATACATGCACACACAGAGATACAAATGATTAAAATGAAACCTTTTAAAATAATTAATCTTTGTTTTTTTTTTTTTTGAGACAGGGTTTCTCTGTAGCTTTGGTGCCTGTCCTCGGAACTAGCTCTTGTAGACCAGGCTGGCCTCGAACTCCCAGAGATCCGCCTGCCTCTGCCTCCCAAGTACTGGGATTAAAGGTGTGCGCCACCACCGCCCGGCTAAAATAATTATTCTTATGTTTCAATTCTGTATCTCTATGCATCTACGTACATTTGTGCGGTTCCCTGAAGAGTCCAGAGGAAAGTATTGGATCTCTGGGAGCTGAACTTACAAGGAGTTTGTGAGCTGCCCAATGTGGACGCTACAAACCAAACTCAGGTCTTCTGAAAGACCCAGGATCAGGAACATTCCTGCCCTAGCATCTCCACTGCAAAACAGGGACACAGAAAAATATTAGAATTTTCTGTTCCTTATCCTCAATGCCAGGAGAGACATGGCTGGCACAAGAGGCTCCTGTTGTGAAGATGACATTTATTAAGACTGACCATGTTCATATTTTGTATTTTTCTTTGTACTGTGCTCCATTCATTAAAGGTTTCTACATTTATTCAAAAGATTATTTAACTAAATGACAAATTTTGTCATTTTGTTTGGTTTCATGCCCATTTATCATTTATGGTAGTTTTTATCCTATCTTACTTGTATGTTTATGCCTTGCTTGGCTGGCGCTTTTATTGTTAAAATGGCTTTTCTGTTATCTGAGTGATATCGTGGGCTGAGTCATCAAGTGTAAGTGTTTGTAAAGAGAACCCCAAATAAAAGCAAAGGAGATGTGCATTCAGAAAAACTAAGAAATCCAATTTCCAAGAGATCATTACTCTCCAATCACCAGGTCGAATGATACTGAAATAGCTGAAATACCACACAAAGAATTCAATGGTTTTCTCATAAAATCAATCAATGGGGGCAAGAGGGATGGCTCAGCAGTTAACAATGTTTTCTGTCCTTGCAGACGACCCTGTTTCAGTTTCCAGCACCCACATAAGATAGCTTGCAACCAACTACACTGCAGTTCCACAGGATCCCAGTTCACTCTGCCCTCCTCAGGCACCTGCTCACATGCAGAGCACATGAACTTACAGGTACACCCATTCACATAAGTTTAAAAAAAAAAGCATTAAAAACCCTAGTGGGCATAAAAAAAACACACACACAGGTAGATACTATAAAACTAGTTGAAGATCAGGATGTGCATATGGCAATCAGTAATGAAAAAGAGTAGGTCAGCAATAGAAGTTAGGAAACTCAATGAGAAAACAGACCTTGAGAATGAGAAACTAATGCTGCATGAGAAAACCTCTACCTCTGAAAAGCACAGCGTGAGTCTGAGTCACTAAACCAGATACCAGAGGAGAAAGAATATTGTTGACATCAATTAAGACACAAGAATTTCCTTCAAATATCAGCAAAGAGAAATACACACAGATAGCACAATGAGCTGTCAGAGAATTCTGAAATGACCAGGAGTCAGGACCCAAGACTCAGTGTGGCAGAATACAGAACTGAAAAAAAACAAACCTAGAAAAACCATGGACAAAGGGTGGCCTTTTTAGCAAAGTCAGTGGAAACTTCCCACCGAAGCTCAAAGTTTGGGTTAATAAAATTGTCACTTATGAATATGTCAAAAAATTAATAAAGCATGCTTAAAGAAGCAAAAGACAATAAGACAACAAATAAAAGTTTATAAAGCAAGGAATATAAGCTTTTATTGTGTAGGTTACACGGAAAAAGAGTGAGGAAGAAATCAGTGTGTTGCTTCAAGGTCTTTGAACATCAGGGAAGTTAAATTGATATTCATACATACTATTCTGGTGTGTGTGTGTGTGTGTGTGTGTGTGTGTGTGTGTGTGTGTGTGTGTGTGTGTGATGTGTGTGTGTTGTGTGCTTGTGCATGTGATGAATTGGGAGTTTGAACTCACAGTCCTCCTACCTTAGTCTGCCATGTGTTGGCATCAGAGGAATATGCCAACAAAGCCAGATTTACTGTTTAAATTATGATGCCAATTGCAATTCTAGTATAAGCAATAGTAAAATACAAAAAAAAATATAATGAGGGATGTAGTAAAGTAATGAAGGAACTTAAAGCTATATTAGAACATATCTACACGACAAAAGAAAAGATAGAATGAAGTATTGGACAAAAAAATGTAAAAAACAGAAAGAAATAGAAAAATAGCAGATAGCATTCCTATCAGTAATTGAATTTAAAGTAAGTAACTCAATGCAAGGCAGCATTAGATGAAAGGAGAGAACATAGTTTTTAAAGATGTAGATATATTCTAGGATATCTATGTAATGTTCAAAGATGATGAAATAAATTAATATTAAAAGATAATATAACAACACAGTTAAAAGGAAACTAGGGTGGCTGCACTCGTATTAGAGAATATACATTTTAAGAAATTGTTAAAGCAGACAAAAGTATATTTTGCAATGATAAATAGTGTTAGAAGGATGTATAGTCACTATAAACATATAGCACATTGTAGCAGATCCATAAAATCGGGAAGCAAACACAGAAAACTGGAGAGACATGAGAGCAATAGTAGTTATGGAATCCAATACTCTGGTGTTCCATGTCAATAGACCGGAGCAGAAGTTCAGTCAGAATACAGAAGTTTACCACTCCATATCAAATCCACCTAATATTGACAGGACAGTACAGACAGCCACCAACAACCGAGTTTTCTAATTGTGCGAGAAATCTTCTTCAGAGGTTGACAGGAGTCAAAGAGGACACCTCACTGCCAGAGCTGGGGCGCTGAAAGGGTGGAACATGGCGGGAGCTTGGATGTCTACCATTTGTTCTATTGGGTATTTTTGTTTTCATAAAATACACTGACAAAAGCAGGTTAGGAAGGATTGATTTTTGCTCACTATTTCCGTGGGATGCAGTCCATCATCGTGCTGCACAGGGAAGACAGAGGAGCAAAAGCACAAGGCACTCAGGAAACCTCAAGGCCCCGCCCCCAATGACTCATTTCCGCCATTAAGTATCCACCTCTTAAAGGTTCCACAACCTTCACAAACAGCACTACCAGCCAAAGGCCAAGTGTTCAAACACATGAGCCAATGGGGACAGTTCACACCACACTTGGTAATGGGTAGGAGGGATTATTTGGGGATGCTAAATAGTCTAAAATCAGATTGTGGTAGTATTTTAATTCTAAGGGTAGTAAAATGTACTGAATTAATTATTACAATGGGTAACTATTTGGCAAGTTGAATCTATATTAATGAATCTTGAAATGATTGCCAATTCTATCCACTACCAACATAGTGAAAATATTTTAAAATTTTGGATTAAAATATTTAAATTAAAATCTCTGCAGTTTCCCTTCTATCCATGTGACTGTACAGAAATCAACAATCTTTTTTTCTGTACCTTGAATATGGTTCTGAAAAAATAAGAAAATAGTGTGTGTGATGATTCATTTGTATAATAGCCTTTACAATTAGTCTGATATTCTAGCACAGGACAGACGTTCAGCATATGAATAATTATCTTATAGCTATCTTACTACATATGAAAGCAGGCCCAACATATAAAACATACTTGAAAAATCAACATATCCCTTCATATCTGGTTTTTAAAACTCATTCGTTAAGTAAAATATATAGTAGCTCTGGCTGAATAGGGGCAGAGAATTTGATAAAACTTATTAAAACCTTGGTGTTTTTTAAAAGAAAATATTACTCACATCCTACCAGGACTTGAGATTTCTGATAGGTCTAATCACATATGTAGTCACTACTATAAATACATTAAGGGAGTACAACTTAAGGATATGTTATGTTTTAATATGATGCAGAGCTCAGAGTAAATCATTCAGACCCCTGAACTAGAACAACATCATGATTATTATTAATAAGCTCGCCATAGCTAATGATAGTATCCATTCAAATTCTCTACACTTCTTACGTGATGGCTCAATGAGAAAAGTGTCTGCCTTGCAAGCACAGGGCCCAAGTTCTAGTCCCCAAAATTCACACAAAGCCAGGCAAAGCAGGATGTGCCTGTAATACCAGCATCCCAAAGGAGGGATGGGATCTGGAGATAAGAGAGTCCCTAGAAGTTCCTGAGTCAGTCAGCCACACTCCTTATACTGTATCAAATAATGAAGGATCATGCCTCATGCCTCATGCAAGATGCAAGATGAGGACATATACCCAAGGCTATCTTCTGACTGCACCTGTGCTCTGGCATGTGCACACACACAGAGGAAAGAGAAAGGTTGAGATTTTAAGAAGAAATCTCTGCCAAGCTACCTTGGGGATTAGAAGCACAGAGTTCATTTTGTTAACAAAAGCTCAGGAGGGAGTTTATATAAATAATTTGGTTTAGGGTACTAGGGATGGAATGCAGGATCTTCTAGGCAAGTGTTGTAGCATTTAACAATAGCCCCAGAGCAAAAATGTTTTTCTTTCATCTATACAACACTAGCAACATAAAGACAAGGAAACTGTGACTGAGAATGACCTTCACATTGACATAGGTCACTCAGTTCCTAACCAATACTGAAGTTTCTTATACACACAATTTTTGACGGAACAAAAAAAGGGGGTTTCTTTATCTAAGATATTTTTTTTTAAATTTAGAATGCCCTGTAAAACCCTAGAACAGTACTTCTGTAGCTATAGTTAGCATCGTGAGAGAATAGGATCGTTCTAAATATTGCTTGATAATGAATATGCCAGCAATTCTACCAGTGATGAAGCAAGGGTTGATGTCAAGGACAGGCGAGAAAAAGCACACAGATCTGCTTATGCACACAGGATTAACCAGGATCTGGTGGCAGTCAGAGAAGCAGGCTGCCCAGGTTGCTGGCCACTCTCTGCCTCCAGGCTCTGCCATAGGCAAGGCAAATGAAATAGGTCATTCACGGGCAGAATTCCTACAAATACACATGCACAGTCAGGAAACTTTATGAAAGTCAGAGCTGAAGGGCAAACAGGGATAGTGGACTGGAGAGTCATGAGCCAGGAAATGTTTATCATTTTAAATGTATGAATTGGGAAAACTTTTTAAGAAGACTAATTTTGTAGAGAGTTTGAAATATAGCTGGATAAAGACATGGAAAACTGGAGCACAGATTTGCACATATGAACTAAAAAATCCAAGTGCTTTAAAGTTGATTTCATATGACATCAAAAGTACAAATACCAAAATAAGTAACAACAAAAATGGAATTCGAGTCAAATACTTTACATCAAGATTAAAAATAATTGGATGAAAACCTATAAAATGGAAAATAATATTGGCATTTAAGTATCTGATGAGCCCACTAGCTAGTGTAGAATTTATATGTGTGTGCCTATGTGTACGTGCATGCGTGTGCACATACATTACATAAAAAGGCAAATGAGTTTAAGAGGGCATAAGATTTGAAGATACATATATGTCTCTTATCAGCCATCTGTATTTGTCCTATCATGACATATGTAGATATCTGACAAGCTCATGAAAATATCTCATTAACTATTAAAGAAAACAAAACAAAATAAAAAAGAGAAATCCCATCAAATCCATTAAGTTACTTATTATAAAATATAAAGATGGATGTCAGTGAGGGCCTATGGAGATGAGGTGCACACGTTCCCAGAATTCTAGAGTGAGGAGAAAAACACACACTGACTTCAGTGCTGCAAATAAACTAAGTCTGGGGAAACGAGAAAAGTGCTTGCTGTATTCGGACCTCATTTCAGCGCCCAGTACACACATAAAAAGCCAGGTGCTGCGTTTCACACCTGTAACCACAGAATGGAGAATTCCAGGCTCTGTGGTCATCCAATCTAGCTCAGTGGTCAGGATCTAGTGCAGTAGGGGCCCATCTCTAAAACCAAGGTAGAACTTGACTGAGAACCATTGACAGCAACCCTCGCCTTCCACTTCCACCCATATGGGCAAGTGTGCCTGCTCCCAACTAATGAATTCTCTTTCACAACTGTATATACCTCTCTCTCTCTCTCTCTCTCTCTCTCTCTCTCTCTCTCTCTCACACACACACACACACACACAGACACACACACACATGCACACGCACACACAAAGAATATACTGAATAACTGGCATTCCATAAGAAAGAGGTATCTTGGGCCTGTTAGGTATTTATAGCCATGGTGCAAATAGCTAAATTTATGCCTATTGTTAGAGGACAATGTCAAGGTTTGAGTCTAGATATCTGGAAAGGCGAATCTATTCACAGAGTTGGGAAGTGATGCTGTGTGAACAGCACTTTAGGAAGATGATCACAAGCACAGGTTTGAACAACATAAGACTGATAGGCTGGTGAATATAAGAATCTTACTAAGTAAAAGAAACCTGAGTGGAAATGTAAATTCGAGAAGTTCACTATTGCAACTGTAATTGAAATTGAAAGGTATCCCCAGAATGGAGGCCTGAATCCATGGCCAGTCTTGATTGTCAAATTCATGGAGTTTAGAGTCAAGGAGACAAATGTCTGGGCACGTGTGTGAATGAGTTGTTAGATTAGCTTATTGAAGTAGAGAGGCCCACCTGAAATGTGAGAGGCACCATTCCGTGTATACTCAAGGTTGAGGGTAAAGTGAGCTGAGCACCTGTATTCTGCTTCCTTATTACAGAGGCCTTAAGCTCCCACTGCCAGGCATTCCTGAAACGATGAACTGACCCTTCAATCAGTGATCCAGAGTAAATGCTTCCTTCCTTAAGCTGCTTCAGGCAGGTGTTTAGTGCAGTTTAGGACAGCAAGTGGTAGGTGAAGGTGAGGGCCATGAACCAATCACTAATATATCCGCACACGGTTATGTGGAAAGAGAAAATAAAGAACCAACCACAGAGGTAATGAGAGTTAAGGGCTGCATCCTGGAGGTCAACAAACGAAGTAGTTAGTTCAAAACTCAAGAAATGGCAAACTATTGCAAACAGTGGATACCAAGACACAATCTCCAAGTGCCTTGCTTCATCTTCTTCCTCCCTTTCTTCCTCCCTTTCTCTTTTCTCCTCCTTTCTTTCTTCCATTTCTTCTCTCCCTCCTTCTCTTCTCCCTTCTATCTTCTTAATTTTCTCCTTACCTTTATTTTTTATCTTCCATCTGTTCTTTAATAAGGAATTATTTTATTTAATTTGTGTGTGCATGTGTGTGTGTGTGTGTGTGTGTGTGTGTGTGTGTGTCTGTCTGTAAGTAGACGTCCCCAGAAGTCAAAGGTGTCAGATTCCTCTAGAGCTGGGGGTATAGGCAGCTGTGAACTATTTGATGTTAGTGCTTAGAACTGACCTTGGATTCCCTGAAAAAACTTGCTATGATTCTAACTGCTGAGCCATCTCTCTAGCTCCTATTCTCCCCGAAACTCCCTCTCTCTCTTGCTGATACTGGGACACATAGTCTGAATAATCAAATCATTTAGGAATGGAAACTTGAGTACAGTTTCATTATCATTTAAAAGAAAAACCCAAAGGAACAAAACTATAAATCTCAACAGCTTCCTGGAAGAGGACGATAGAGAGAACCCACCCTAAAATCTTACGTTCTTTTAATAATTCAACAAAAGCAGTTTTCTCTGTGGCCTTCAATACCTCTGGAATGTAGATATTCATAAATAGTTGTCCATATGCCTCTGAATTTGTTACGTAGGACCTCAGCTGCTCTGGTATTTTCCCCTCCTTTAGGGGTATTTCCCAGAAAAAGATCAAAGGGAAATTCTTCTCATCCTGGAACTGCTCAGCTGAGACTGGGGTAAACCATCACTGGTACCAGAGTCTGACCGGGTCAAAAGCACAGCTAGAATGTAAGTTAAGTGATGGCTGTAGGGTCTTATGGTTGTGCATAAACTGAAGCAGGCCAAGACTCACAGAAACTAGACAGTGCTAAAGGGCCTGGGACTCCCTGTCACTTACATTTAACCTTTACAGAAATGGCTCTCTACTGTAATGGCCTTTCCATTTTAGTATAAAGGAAAAGTTCACATTTTATCATCTGATGGACACGCCCCATCATATTTTCTCTGCAGCGCACATTTCTTGCTAATGTCTCATCCTTCGGGCCTCTACCCCAAGGGTTGCTTTGATCAGCTAAGCAAACAGTCTCAAGGATATTGAGTTTCCCAACTCTCCCTAGTGGAATGATAAAGAGGTAAGCAAAACCAATGACCACCGTTGAGGTCTCAGGAACAAGGTGGCAATTTTAGTATTAGATTTTCATTAAATGGTGCTAGAAAAAAAAAAGGAGGAAAGAGAATAGACGTGGAAATGGCTACTGCTCAAAGAACGAAGCCTCTGGGAGCACTTTCCATGAGCTATCAATGTTAATGTAGTAGAACTGCTCCATCCTCTTAATTAGAACCATAACTCTTAACCTTTAGGTAAACTGTGTACTCAAGCGTGCCCGAGGATGAGAAATGAAATTAACTTTGCTCAAGGCATGAAACAACTCATGCATCAAAGGCCAGAGGCTCCTGATGGATGACCAGAAGTGGCCCTTATGTTTGCTAAAATCACACCAGGTTGCAGGTGTGGCCCAGCTCGCTAACAGGAAAATGCTGCATCCCAGGATCAAAGGTCTCATCTTCCAGCTGTGAAAGACGTGCTATCTATAAGACACTAAGACATGAGTATCTGGCTGCAGATATAAAAAGAAGTCTGCCATTCCCAGTGCAGAAGCGGGAAAGGAGGTAGCATTGAGGAGTTCTTGGAGGCAGCACATAGCAAGTGGCTTCCAGTCAGCAAGGAGAGATGCTTTCAGGTGTTTCTCAGTCAGCACTGGGAGGGTCTCAACTCAAGTTATAGAGAAGCATTCCAATCACCTACAGCCCCAGGCCAGCTAGCTCCACTTCCTTGGGTTAATGTTCCCCAGTTCTAACAATCTTTAAAGTGTTTCATAACACCTAAGGACATCTCCTAACCATCCAGTCATTTAAAAAATATTTTCCTCATTTCTTCTCAGATGCTACGTTTTTATGACAAAATGTCTCTGCCAATCTATTTAACACATTCTGAAGTCTAAGCTATCCTTAGTAACCCAAGCTTGCAAAATGTTAAGTGGACATTTCTTGAAACAAAGGACTCATGCATTTGCATCTGTAACTTGTTTTAAAAAGGAATGATCCTGTCTCAACTGGTCTCACTGGCAGGAGGATTGTTCCTTTATCCAGACTACATTGGAGCAGGCCAAGAGTCACTTAGTAGACATAGTTGCTCATTTTTTATAATCTCTTGCTTATAATAACTCATTGTGCCTAGTTTACAAATTAAACTATGTCATGAGTATATATGTTAGAAAGAAAGCCTTTCATATTAAGATTTGAACCTTAAGTTTCAGGTTTCGGAATGTACCCCTGTGGATAATAAGGGGGTCTGCTTGAATCATAACATCTGTCTTAGTTTGCATTGCACCTTTGCCATAGCTCACACATAACTGTTAGGCATCTTTGAAATACTGAAGAGATCCATATATGCTCTGGAGCAACACAGACAGCAGCAGACAGGCCACTGTGGGAGGTTCATGCTAGCTGCTGAGAAGCACCTAGAGTAGGAAACTTGCTGAATGCCCATGGCAATGGGCACTTTTCAATATGGCATATAGTGAGGAGACCCTCAATGGCCTCAGTTGTTGTCACTGTTTTGTTAGGACAGGTTTCTGAGCATGAGAGGAAATGTCTCTCAGGAATCCATACTATAAATTTTTTTTTGCAAATTCACAAATATGAAAATATGGACAAGATGCACAAGCAACACAATTTTTCAAACTGGTGTTAAGTAGGATGCTTATATTAGTCAAATACTTACATAGCACTTTTTCTAATCTCTCTCTCTCTCTCTCTCTCTCTCTCTCTCTCTCTCTCTCTCTCTCTGTGTGTGTGTGTGTGTGTGTGTGTGTGTGTGTGT
>NC_022013.1:15791016-15798547 GCF_000317375.1 Microtus ochrogaster | reverse complement strand
TGTGTGTGTGTGTGTGTGTGTGTGTGTGTGTGTGTGTGTGTGTGTGTTCATGTGACGGAGCATCAGAGTGCTGAGCCATACACACATGTGGTAGTGATACAAAAACAATGTGTGTCAGTTCTCGATTTAAACTTTTCTTGTGACAGGCCCTCTAGCTGCTGTTCACATGGAATATGCCAGACTAGTTAGTCCATGAACCTCTGGAGAGTCCCTCAACTCCACCTAGTGTCTTGTTGAAGGAACACTGATTACAGAGGCACACTACTGAGTCCAGCCTTATATGAGTGCTGGATAGCCAAATCTAGGTCCTCACACTTACACACACACACACACACACACACACACACACACAAACACACACACACACACACACTTTAACCACAAAGTCATCTCCCCATCCCCTCAGTATCATCTTTAGGCTATATGTCATCATATGCATATGAAGACAGTTTTAGACATATGCATATCAGAGCTATATGAAGAATTATTTATATTTTCGGAAATTAGTTTTGCCTTTCTAAGAATGTAAATAATATTATTCAAATATGAACTTTTTATTTCTTATTGCAATTAACATGAATTAACAACAATAGAAACAAATCATATAACCTAAATAGTAATGCTAATCTTGACATGAATCAAATATGTGAACTTTCCTAAAATTAAAATTCAAGGTGTACATGCACATGCTGACATGGCGATCTACAAATAGATTCCTGGGGTAAGAAATAATGTTTTATTCTCAGGAGACCTCATGCATTTTTAAGTGTGATTTACTTTTTTAAATAATATAATTTGGGAGCTAGCGGTATAATCACTGGCTAGAAAATTCAAGACTCTGGTTAGTAAATCAGCAAGAAAAGGAAGGGAGGTGGGAGGGAGGGAGGAAGGGTGGGAGGAAGGCAGGAAGGGGAAGCAGCCTTCTATGGGAAGTATGGGAGAGCAATTCTGTACACCTCTTTTGCCTACCATTGTTTTTTTTTCCCCTTCTGAATTTTCTAACCCTTTTGTTTTTTGTGCATTCAATTGTCTGTCCATTTGCTTTTTCCAGGGGCAGGTGGTCATTGTGATTACACACCAATGATCTCAACTGTTCACCTTCTAGGTACATGGTAGCATTAACTTTTCTGGTTCTCTGGGCGGCGGGGGAGCAGAGACTTGGGTCAGAAGTGACATGTCCACTCCACACTGTGCTGAAGCATGTTTAAAGCATTCCAGTACTCTTTTCTCTGCTAAAGTGTCCTAGGTTAGCTTTGTCAACATGACAACCTATGACAGAAGAACTTCAATTGAAGAACTACTTAGATCAGATTGACCTGTGAGCATGTCTGTGGGGGGAGCGGTCCCTTGATTATTAATTTATTTAAGTGTCAGCATGCTATGGGAGGTACCATTCATTACTAGGCCAGTGGCACTGGGGCACATGAGAAAGCAAGCTAAGCATGAGCCTGTGAGAGATTTAGCTAGCAGCATTCTGGCGTGGTTCCTGCCTCTGCTCCTGTCTTGATTCCTGCTGACTTCCCTTTCCATAGTGATGGACTGGGACCTAGAAGTGTAAGTCAAATCAACCCTTTCCTTGCTGAGTTGTTTGTGGTTCAAGTGTTTTCCAAGCAACAGAAATCAGCCAAGAACACAGGTAAGCAGAGCATTCAAAAGAAGAATTCTTCTGGCTACTAAAGAAGAAATAGGCCCAACCCAAACAGTCCGTGAAAGGTATCTGTTCTACTTGACACAAGAACTGTGATATTGTCTTTAAGATATTTTGAGTTATTTGTTCATTTAGGAGATTGAGTTATCCTGTCTGGTTAAGGGATATTATTTATTATTTCTCAAACAAGTTTTCTATAATTCATACATAAATTTCATGTATAAGAAATATTTTTAGGCTTATGTGCATGAGTGCTTTTCTATCTGTATGCATGTAGCAGGGTTTCTGAATTGCCAGACCCAAAATTATGACACAGAAACTTATTATTTATTATGAAATCATGGTCATAGCTTAAACTTGTTTCTATCTAAGTCTTCTAACTAAAAGTCACCATTTCTATTCATCTCTGTGATGTCACATGACTTATGGTACTTAGATCTCCTTCTGCATGTCATGTTTCCTCTGTGTCTGACTGGGAACTCTACTTTTATTCTTGTCCAAGACTCCTCTGTGCCCATAAGACCCACCTAACCTCTTCTTGCCTAGATATTGGCAATTCAGTTCTTTATTAAACTTATTACAGTGATACACAGTATAAAAAATGTTCTGTAATGTACATATGTGCATTATATGCTTGTCTAGTGCCAACAGAGGTATAAAGGGGGTATCAAACACTAAAAATGGAGTTACAGATAGTTGTTAGCCCTGTATAGGTGCTTGGAAATGAAGCAGGATCTTCTGGAAGACTAGAGTGTTCTCTTAACTATTGAGTCATCTCTCCAGACCCCAAGAAATCCTTTTTTTCAAAGTTCATTTGTGTCAGTTACCAAACTTGGTACTGGTCTTGAGAAATAAGTATGACTTTTGCTTCTTGTGAGAGTTCACCAAATTTAAAAAAATAACTCTTATTAAAGGAATATTCATCTGTGACTATATCATCCTAAATATTCCTGATGCTATGAAAAAAGATATTTTCACTTCAAATTTATCTTTAGGAAAATTTATTCAATTGTGCCTCTTTGGTATGGTCACTACAGAGTTCTAGATACCACCATATCCTTTAAACCACTGTATGTCTTCATGCAACTCATGATATACAGTGTCATTTCCAACAGCTGTTCCCATTGTCAGGGGACCTTGTCTTCCCACTCCATAAATTCAGGGCCATGAGAAAATGGTGCAATGTTATTCTCCCCAGCATTTCTCCATATTGATAAGTTCAACTTTATTCAAAATGAAGACACAGAAAATTTATCAGAGTTCCCTCCCTCCCTTCCTCCTTCTCTCCCTCCCTCCCTCCCTCCCTCCCTCCCTCCCTCTCTTCTTATTTCTGGCACTTCTAATTGCTCCTAGTCCTGCTCCTTATCTTTCTGCTCCTCCTCATGCTCCTCCATCTGTTCTTCCTCTTTTTCTTCATCTGCCCTCTTTCTCCTGCCAGTGACAAATTTCTGGAAGGACTTAGTTCCCTAGAGTATCTGAGAGAACAATTACTAAGATATATTCTGACTGTCTTCTTCCTGGTGCCTCTTTCTCTGCTTCTCCCCCTCCTTTCCTTCCTCCTCAAGGCTTTCCTCTTCCTCTCCTCTTGATGGTCCTCTCCTTTACTCCTCCTCTTCCCTTCCTCTTTCTGTTCTCTCTCATTTCTTGTTTTTAGACATTCCCTTGTTCTTTTACCAAGGTGATTTCTGCAGCACTTTCCCTATTCTGACACATGCCTCTTTCATGATCCTTATGAAAAATTCCTGCTTAACCCACAATGATTGTAACAGTATCAGCATCTTCATGTCTACTTTTCTCCATTCTGTTCTCCCTTTGTCAGTGAGGTATTTCCAAAAAGAATTGGTCTCCTCATCTTTGGGGTCTTCCAAACCATTACCCAGATAGACCTTGAGTGAGTTCTGACTGTGCCTGTGTATTAAGGCAAAACTCTCCCTGTGTTTGACTCAGCTCAGGAGACTACTGAAACACTGGCATCTGGTGGCTGCTGACTTGTGGGACTCACATCAGGATTGTTTTTGTCTGGCAGCGAAAGTGGAGTTGATTCCACAGTTACAGAGAAGGCTATGTGAACTTCAGTTTGCTCATGGCAATAACCTGCACCTTATGGGACTGTGAGTAATGGCTGAGATGTTATGTTAGTATAAAGTCTATATGAGCAACTGAATCTATGTATCACTAAGAACGTGTTTTATGTAAGTATGTAGAAAAGGAATCTTCAATCATATATATAGTAGAACTTTATATATATTAGAACTATCCTAAGAAACGAAAGCATTTGGGTACAGTACATTATCTAATCTCCTTGTCTCTTTTGCTGCCTTAACTGCCGTATCTCCATTTCCTATTTACATAACTAAACCCATTGTGTCATACTCGGTGTCTACTGTGAGAATTCAGTGCTGGGTATGGGGAATGCAGGTGCTTGCACACACACATTTCGTAGTCATATATGGGTGCAGGCATTCACACCTTACTGTAATGTTTGGCCGAGCTCAGGCAAATGAGAACTTTGGCAGCACTGATGGGTTGCTAGGATGATAGTTGTCAGTGTATTGGTAAGCTCTTGTGTGATATTTTGATTGTGTTCTGACAAATCGAGCTAGCTTGGAGCCAGAAGGTGGAGTTAAGCTTTTGTCAACCAAACTTAACCACAGAGTGTTTGGAAGACTGAGGACAAATAGGAAGGAAAGTAGGAAGTTGGGGTGGGAGGGATCTGACTCACTGGTTGGAAGATGAAATGGAGCAGGTAGGAAGGACTGGTGGCCTCTCTTCTTCTCTGATCTTTCAGGTTCTTACCCCAATATCTGACTACTGGTTTCTTATTGATAAAGAATAATTAGAGTAACACTTCAATATGCTTCCTTTCTCTTGCTGACCATTCATGTGCACTTGGCTGCAAGTACTCCAGACCCTTCTTATTTATTGATTTTTACTGAGCTCTACATTTTTCTCTGCTCCTGTCCCTGCTTCTCCCCTCCCACCTCCAACCCTCCCTCTAAGAGCCCCATGCTCCCAATTTACTCAGGAGAACTTGTCTTTTTCTACTTCCCATCTAGTGTCCTCATTGTTGTCTAGGTTCTCTGGGATTGTGATTTGTAGGCTGCTTTCCTTTGCTTTATGTTTAAAAACCACTTATGAGTGAGTACATTTGATAATTGTCTTTATGTGTCTGGGTTACCTGACTCAAAATAATGTTTTCCAGCTCCATCCATTTTATTGCAAAATTCAAGATGTTATTTTTTTTTCTGCTGTGTCGTACTTCATTGTGTAAATGTACCACATTTTCCTATCCATTCTTCAGTTGAGGGGCATTTAGGTTGTTTCCAGGTTCTGGCTATGACGAACAATGTTGCTATGAACATAGTTAAGCACATGTCCTTGTGGCACAATTGAGCATCATTTGGATATATACCCAAAGATGGTATTACTGGGTCTTGAGGAAGGTTCTTTACTAATTTTGTGATAAATTGCCACTGACATCCAAAGGGGCTGGACCAGACTGCATTCCCATCAGCAATGCAGGAGTGCTCCCTTTACCCCACAACCTCTCCATTATAAGTTATTATCATTTTTTTTTATCTTGGCCATTCTTATAGGTGTAAGATGGAATCTCAGAGTTGTTTTGATTTGCATTTCTCTGATGACTAAGGATGTTGAACATTTCCTTAAGTGTCTTTCAGCCATTTTATATTTCCCTGTTGAGAGTTCTCTGTTTAGGTCTAAACTCCATTTTTTTATTGGATTATGTGTTCTTTTGATGATCAATTTCTTGAGTTCTTTTATATTTTGGAGATCAGACCTCTGTCTGAAGTGGGGTTTGTAAAGATCTTTTCCCATTCTGTAGACCTTTTTTAAGATTACCCTCCCCTTTTCAGGACGAAACACTCTGATAGAGTTGATTGCAAGCCATTCTTGGTTCAGTGAATGTCTCCAACACATATGGATTGCTGCTAAGAACCTCTGCCCTCTGAGCCCACCACAGCTCATAAAGCTCAGGCATAGCCTGCATTGCAGAGAGACTGGTCCCCCCTCCTCATTCTCACTAGTTAAGTGTTCTTATACTGTTGACCTTTCACTCCAAGCTCCTGCATCATTTTATCATTGGAGAGGTGCTGGGGAGATTCTATCAGTGATGCTACCTCTGATGTCATGTCTCCCTCACACCTCTGATTCTAACCTCAGGCCTTCACAAAGCCTGTTGAAATGACTGCCCAGCCCCACACATATCTCAGTATCTCTATACTTAGTGGAAAATCTCCTCCTTTCCCTTCAAATGGAATTAAAATGCTTCCCCCTCCCTAAAAACTGTCATTTGGTCATTTTTATGTTTTTGTCATTCCACTTTTCCTTGGGGCTTAGCATCATTTTGGACCTGCTCTGGCCCTATCTATGCACATGCAACACAGAGGGGACTGTGCTTGACAACATTTATGCTCTATTCTGGCAAATAATCTGCCTGAAGAAGTGTTAAGACAGCATATGAACCATGTTGTCCCAGGGGTACTCTTTACTGTCCTCAGATTCCCACTGAGAGAGAACAGAGAGGCGTGAACGTATGCACTGCAGTAGGGAAGGCAGCAGACGTGAGTTTAAAGTTGACTGAGGCAAAGACAAAGAAAAGCACCTGTAATGTTAGCATGCCCTTAATAAAAAAATCACAGATTTTGTGAGGATGGCAGGACAGGGGACAAGGTGAGACTGTGTGTAATGAGAGTACCAGGCTGGAACAGTACAAATGTACTGGAAAATCTAAATAGAAAGATCCTCAGGGTATCAGGAGGATACCACAGGATATCCTCAGATAGAAGGTATTTTTGCAACTGCAGCCATCGCAGGTGCCAAGAAACCACTGCAGCTACAGCCTAAAGGGATCAGCGTACATCTCCAGCTGGCAGTAGATCCTGGCTTTGGCCATGTCATGTTGGTTTTGTGGATGTGTGAGATGGAAGCTTGGGGCTTGTACTGAGGTTCTAGGAAGGCACTGAGGCCAGGTTATGTGTACCAGGACAGAGTCACAATGAGGAATTATAGAGATTTAATTTCTAGGCCGAGTCTTGCTTTGGTCCCATGACTTCTTTGTTGAACTTTACACCCCCTTTCTGTAATAGGAATATTTACTCTGCATAAACATCTGTCTGTGTTTTGGTTTTCAGTTTGTTTTACAAAGCTTCAAAGTTACTAGGGTGAGTATTATAGCTTTTGAATAGGGTTACAGATACCAAGATGTTGGAGATTATAAGAGATTGACTACTGAACATTTTGATATGAGATGAACATGAGGTCTACCCTTGTTTGCAGACCAGGGGTAGAATGTGATAATCTAAATTAATCTTTATGTAGCAAATTGATATGGAGTAATTTATTTTTTGCTTTTTTATTATTTGGGAGGAATTATTTTGGAAAATAAAGTTATTTTCTTTCATACAATATATTCTGATCATGGTTTCCCCTCCCTAATTTCCTTCCAGACCACTCCTGCATCTCCATCAAAAAGAACCAAAAGCTTTCTTTTTCCATGTCTTAAGAGAACAGACAGAACAATAGAAACAACAAAGAAACAAAAACAGAACAAAATGAACAAACTAACAAACAGAAAATCAAAAATAAAGAGCACAAGAAACGTGGGTGTACACACACACAAACACACACAGACACACATACACACACAAACACACACACACACATACACACACACATAAACACACATAGACGCACATAGACACACATACACTCAAACACACACACATACACACACAAACACACACAGACACACACATACACACAAACACACACAGACACACATACACACACAAACACACACAGACACACACATACACACACAGACACACACAAACACACATAGACGCACATAGACACACATAC
>NC_022013.1:15753804-15790916 GCF_000317375.1 Microtus ochrogaster | reverse complement strand
AGACACACATACACACACAAACACACACAGACACACACATACACACACAGACACACACAAACACACATAGACGCACATAGACACACATACACACACAAACACACACATAAACACACAAACACTCACAGCAAAATCACAAAATCCAAAGCAGTAATATACAAGCAAAAGGCCAATATGATGTAAAAGGAAAAATATCTCCAATACCGTTGAGTTCATTTTGTGTCAGCATCTGCTAGTGGGAATGGACCTGCCCTTAAGTATGGTTTGTATACGCAGTGAGACTCCTTTGGAGAAACTAGCATCACTTGATGATAAGAGATACATAGTTGGAGCATTGTCTCCCTTCTTATTTAGTGATTCCATTTAGATTCTTTCATAAATGTGCATATTTTAGATTCCACTAGAGAATACTAATTCTCTAGTAGATTTCCAGATCATCTTTCAAATGGCCCTTAGTGTTAACAGTCCCTCCTCACAGTCCTCCCTTAATCTCCTTCTAAATTTGTGGTTGTTAATTATGATTGGCAATTGACTGGGTTAGGAAATGCCAAGAGCATTAGTGAGGGACACTTTTGGGTGTGCTTGTGAGAGAATTTCCAGATTGAGTTAACTGAGAGGTGAAGATTCACTATGAGTGTCTGATGCCATCACATGAATTGAGGTCTTAGACTAAAGGAAAGAGACCAGAAGAAAACCAATAGAGTGCTGGCATTCTCCTCCCTCAGCTCCTAGGTCTGTGAATATGGGAGCAGACATATAGTAGCCTTTTTCTCCTTTCCCATGGCCAGTTTTACTGGTTCATTATGTCAAACAATGAGCCTTCTTTCATTCAATTGCCTCTGATAGACTGTTCAGCAGCAACGATAATAGTAACTAACAGAATAAGAAATATTTTTCTTGAATTTATTTTTAGTAGTAATTATTAATTATTTTTGTGGTGTTTGGAATTGAACTCAGGGCCACATATAAGCTAGACAAATGTTTTACCACTAAACTGCATTTTCTCTATTTTTCTAACTAATCTTGACTATAACAGCAGTAGATCCATACTTTTCCTGTCAGTAAGTATTAGTATATGGAGAGTCTATTTTGAAGAGGTAAGTGACATGAAAACCGAAAAAGGATTGCTAGTACATAAATTCACAGTTGTGTGTCATTGGCTGAAGGATTTCAAAAAATAATTTTTTGGGGCTGTGTTTTCCCAGCACTTTCAGTTCTTTACTCTGGGAAGAAAGCTCTAAACTCATGTGTATTTCCACTCAGATTGTTTGGTTAGTGTAGAGACATGAGCGCCATGGTAGAAAAGACACTAGGGGAACGTGAATTACAACCTCTGGTGCTAAAGAGAAGGAACTCAAGGGCTGTAAAATGTAAGTAACTTGTTCAAGGTCACAGAGAGTCAATGACAGAGCCTCCCAGGCCAGCAGTTTCTATGCTGTGATGTGGATGTCATCCTGTAAGGATCCTGGCTGCAGGCTCAACCACATGTACTTGGTCTGTCTCTGCTCTCTTCTACATCACACATCGACAGTAACTGAAGCTTAGTTCTGGGGAAGGAACATTTTATTAAGCCAACAACTATGTAGAAAGTCTCTTTCATATCCAAGTACAATTGCAGGTGTAAGATTTGGGGGTAAATCATGAGATAACACAGACCTCTTTTTCCTCAATATCTATTAATCGGGGCAGAAAAACATCAATAAATAAATGGGAAAAATGTCTGCAATGGTACCTCCACAAACTATATACACTTGGGATAAAGCAGTAAGAGCAACAGGATAGACTTTTCTGTTTATGTAAAATTCAAAAAAAAAATGACTAAAGAGATCCAAGTATAGAAACAGGAATTGAACTTGTAAGAAGAGTGAACTTACTACACTGGCTTAAGAAGCAAACCAACCTTAGCAAGGGACAAAGAGGGTCCAAGTGGAGTTGGTTTGTGGGAGGAAGAGCCAGCAGTCTCCATCAGTTGGAGTTCTGCAGGCCATCTAAAGAGTTAAGGCAAAGGGGAAGATCTGAAATCCAGTATTATAATATCTTCAAAGTAGCACTTTGGTTGAAAGACTGGAGGTGTGGTATAGAACGGTACAATAAAGGAAGCATGTGTACAACGCTAGACCAGGTTGGGAAGAAGGGAGTGCTACAAGGGGGGTTGCATTGGTGGAATTAGAAAACTCTAAGTCTGAGCATATGCTGATATTCTCAATTGGGAATAGATATGAAGAAAAGGTCTAGATTTTGACTTGAAATTTAACAAATGAGGGTGCCATTTGCTCCCATGAGCTAGGTACCTATATGAATGAATTTAGATGGTTAAAAGAAGTCAGAAGGTCACCTACACTTACCTCTAAAATGATCAAGAAAACATCTTAGAATATTGGACAACCATGTTTATGTGCAAACCAAAGTTTAGGTGGCTTGTATGCCATCAGACCAAGAAGAGTTAAACTCTAAAGCTAAACTCTCTCAGGAAAACAGAAAGGGGTCATGAGACTCCTCACAGGTTGCTGATGGAGAGCATATTCCCTGTGTTCACTGGGTAATGTGAAGAAGATGCTGAATAACAAGCAGCTAAAGCATCTTGGTTATCTACCTCAAGGCATAGCATGTATCCTATTAAATATTACCAAGACACAAAAGCGTAGATATAATAAGTAGGACTGAGCATATGGCTCTATTAATAAAATGGTTCTCTGGAATGAGCAAAATCCTGGTTTCAGTACATCAATGAGCTGATGCACACCTGGAATGCCAGCATGGGGGGAGGGGGAGTAGGAAGGTCAGAAGTTCAACTATCCTCAGGTACTTGGCACATTCCAGGCCAGGCTGGTATATATGAAACAATATCTCCAAATAACAACAACCCCCAGAAGCCATGTTATAAGCTTATGTGGGTGACACAAGCAACTAACATCAGGTTTTATGATTTCAAATTTCATGTTCATTTCCTGCTACTATCCCTGCATTTTAGGATTGGAAAATTGGGTAATTTTACTCATAGGCATATTTGAGATTTAGTAAGTGAACACATTCTGTGTTACAGAAGCAGGGGAAATTCAGATAATACCTTGCAGAGCATTTGGGTTTGGGTGCTTGTTCAATAATAACCGCTGGTCATTGAAATAATTAGTGATCAAAGCAGCAACTTAATTATGGCTAGGTACATTTCTGTCACACTTTTATAGGTATTAACTTCCCATTAGCTATGCATCTATGTCTTTGGCTTAAAATAGGTGGATATCATTTTTACAAATTCACTCACTTCTATTCTGTCTTTATTCCTCAAGTGAAACATCAAGCGTCTATTCTTAGAGAAATATTATGGGAAGAGGTTTGCATGCACAGTGAAATGTATTCAGTAGATTCATGGCAAATATCTATGTTTATTTATAAATTATATTAAATTGTGTATGTGTGTGAGAGAGAGAGACAGAGACAGAGACAGAGAGAGAGAGAAAGCGTCTCCATATGGAGAACTTACGGGAGTCAGTATCCCTTCCCTATGGGTACCTGGGATACAAATCAGTATGCCAGGCATGTCAGCTATTGCTTTTGCTTGCTGAGCCATCTGGCTGGTCCAAGTCACTATGTTTGAAGACTTGTGACAAAATCCTATAAACTTCTTCTATTCAAGTCTCTTACAAAGATATATGAGTGGTCACACTGAGTTAAATACCACAAGAAAATATGAAGACTTCTATATACAAGTGAGCTTAAAGATCTATTTTGGTATAGTAAGTATGAATTATGAGTATGTACTATCATTTCCTGGTATATATGATACAGTGTATGCTGGTTTGTGTATAAGTAGTACAAAGTCAACCCTGGGCTTTCCAGGGGAACTATTTCCAAGACAACAGTCATCAATACTGTTGACTGCTTCAGATCCTTCTACACAATGGTATAGTATTTAGAGTATTTTCATAGAATCTCTGCATATCCTGCCATCTACTTTAAACCACTAGTTATAATGCTGCGTTTTGGAAGATAACAACAAATGAAAGTGTTTGTGAGGTTTCATGTGAGTAAACGCTTTTGTGGAGGGCATACATGTACATGAATGTGCAAATGTACATTGTGTTTAGAGGCCAGGAAATAACCTTAGGTGTTGTTCCTCAAGAGTCCTCTACCATGTACTTTGATACAATCCCCACTCCCTGTTGAAATCAGTAAGTAAAGTCGGCTGGCTGCTCAGTTAGCCTCAAGGTCCAACCTGTCTCCATCTCTTCCAGGTTTCTCATGTGCACAGTGGGGACTGAATTTAGGTTCTTATGATTGTATGGCAAGTCCTTTACTGACTGAGTCACCTAGTGATGCATTTTTTTCCAGTATTTTCAACCTGCATTTGGTTGAATCAGAAGATAGAGAAACCCTATAAATAAGGATTATAATATAAATTTGTGTGTATTATATTACATTTTGTTAAGCTATAGATCATAGATACACTGTTTAAATAATATATTATATAGTGTGTGTATATCTACTTAGTTGCATGTTCACTAAAGTATGAAATATGAAGGGAAAAGGGCAATTGAGGATGTGATAATTCTCTCTCAGAGAACACATTTTGTCCCTTTAAATTCCACTGGAACGTGACTAGATTAGGCAATTCTCTGTGAATCCAGACTCCTGAAAGCCAATAGGAATGAGTGAACAGTGCTGAGTGTACCTCCAGCTCCTGGGAAGGAGACAGAGGTGGAGTTTAGGAGGCACTGGACTAGAAAGAATTTGCAGTCCTCATAGTCAGGCTTGCAGGGTTGATTTGCTTTACAGATGTTTTCTATTCAAAGAAAACCAAAGAAAATTCCAGCTCAGTCTTTCTTATGATGATTAGATTTCAAAGTAAAGGAGTCTGAATCTCTGATGACTCTGTGTATGTATGTTGGATTTTCCTCCTGCTGGCTAGTCCCTGAGACAATGAATCCCTGTGTAAAAGAGATTGCTAGAGCCACAATTCTGGAGGTTTTACTTTGTGATCTGTTGACCCCAGTGTTTTGTGTCTGTGATGGGAGTGAGGGGAAGAACAACCTTGCTGGGTCAAGGATCAAGAGAAAATGGAGCTAGGGAGATGTCTCAGTCAGTAAAGCTCTAGTTGCATAAACTTAAACATGGAGTTATGTCCCAGACACACCACTAATAAAACAGAGGTGGCTGGGGAGATGATCCAACATGTAAGAGCACCTGATGGACAGACTTGAGGATCCCAGTTCAGATCCCCAGCACCTACATAGAAAGATGGGCAAAGGTACATATGGCAAAAGATAAATAGAATAAGAACCTGGATATGGTGGCATATCCTTAGATTCCTAGTGCTCAGGAGATGCGTGTAAACACTTGTGGCTAGCTGGTCAGGCAGCCTAGCAAAATTGGTGAATTCCAGGCTAGTGAGAGATACACTCTTTAAAATAAAGTGGATAGAGTCATACGTAACCACAGCCAAGGTTGTCCTGTGGCTTCCACACACAAGTGCACACATGAATCTACCTGCACACATACAAATACACACACACACACACACACACACAAACACACACACACACACAGTGAAACAGAGGAAAAGTGATGACCCCAATGACCTGAGCATATCCTACTGTGTGTTTACTGTTAAAAGTTTGACGATTCTACCACTCACCACCAGCACCAAGCTAGAGACCAAGCCTTTAAACAAGTGGCTCTGGTGACATTCAAGGTCAAAGCCGTAGCATACATTTCAGTCTCAAGCTGTCTCCTGTGCCAAGAACCATGTGCAGCTTTGCTTGGGAGGGAACCCCAAAAGTAAGCTTTCATGGGAGAGTGCTAAATACAGCAATTATTTAGGCTCCTGTCCAGAGTTAGAACTCCTGCATGATGCAGAGGTGTAAGAGTAGCTCAAACTCAGCCAGAGCAGGCTATACCCTAACCCATGGCTGCTTCATCTAGTAGTGAGCAGTAAAGGGGCTGCCTAGCATAGGAACCTGGTTACTTCCCTGTTCTGAAAAGCTGTTCTGTAGTGATGCCTTAGCTTTGCACAAAGTTGTGGCAAAAAGAAGCAAACGAAGTGGGAAATTTGCGAATGCATGAAAGTTACAGGGCATATGTCCTGTCACTTTGGGGTTTCTACCACACAGTTTCAGTTACAGAGAAAGGTTTCACATCACCTGGGGTGGCAGTGATGAGTAGATCTGTAGGAAAACTGCAGAGGAATACTCAGAAAATAAGAGTGTCTTGGCTTACTCACCAATTGAATAAATGAAACAGTGGTACACTGGGCACTAATGTCTTTCTAGGGAGAAGGGGTGAGAAGGCGCAACATCAACGACATAGAAGACAGGACTCTAGTGAAAGGGATACAGCAGACTCGAATTTAGCAATGGGGATAAACTTATATCCATTCCCAGCACTCAGGCGTTCCTATTCATTGACATGGTCTTTTTGCCTGTCATTAACTAGGCATGATCAGGAACTCTAACATTGCCATGGAGACTCTATGTTGACTCCTCTAAGTCAGCTAGGCCTTAACTTTCTACAAAACACTATGCATAGTCTACATTTGCCTGTCTCCTCTCTGTCCTTACTGTTACTGGGTGAAGATAACCAAGCGAGTTCCAGAGCATGGAGAGAGAACTAAGGAATTGCTGTGGTGAACCACAGTCCACATCCCAAGGAACTAAGTGGTACAGTCATTGGGTATTTCCCAGAAATCTGCACAGACACTAACAGCTATGTGACCCTGGTTGCTCTTCTCTCTCCCCCGTTATTTTCTACACTAAGGAAATCTATACTAAAGCATTCTTTCTGAAAATACCTATTTTCTTAGATTTGTGGAGCTTTCCATACTATCAGTAGTGTGTTTAAATACAGAAGAGCTTCATATAAGACATAGCTTAGCCCTTCTCAGCTTTCCAGCATTAATCTAGTTATGTGGGAATAATAAATGTTTCTGTGCAGATCTTGGGCTTGGTTTAGAGAGAACGCTTATCTGACTATCACACATAGCCTCCGTCATAAGAAACCTTTGGGTGTTTTCTTCTTTTCTCTCTGCTTTCCTTCTTTGCTTCCTTCTTTCGTTATCCATGAAAAAAGACAATGAAAATGCCATGGCGAGAAGACTTCTTCCACACCTTCTGCCAACTTCAGTCCATCTGCAGATGCTATTTGCACCATTTTCTAGTTTTTATTAATCATGACATCTGACTATCAGTTAACTGCAATCTATGAAGTAAGGTATTCTCTCTCTCTTTCTCCCTCCCTCTATCTTATATGTGCATGCATAATTACTACTTCCCACAGAACTTACTTACAACTTTCTTTGATGATGTTTTACAATCATAAAATTACCAACACTGAAATCAGAAGTTAAAGTTAATATCCATTGCTTAGAAATGGGCATACATTTCCTTTTTATTGTCAGTGGTATATATTGGCCCCACCTTGATACACAGTGGCAAAAATTCTTGAAAATAAGTACACTTTTTGTCCTGGCAATGGTATGTCAAGGTATTTATCTCCAATATATAATCTATTATGTACACAAGGATCCATGTACAAAAATGTTCTTGTAGCCCCAATCTAAAACATATCTGAATGTAGATGTCAAATGGAGACTGTTTATCTGAAATACCTATATAAGAAGATATACTATGGTTGGTAAAAATTAATTATTGGTAAGATTATGTTGGCTTATTAAATATGTTATAAAATTTATTTATCTACTTAGTCTCTGTGTGTACTCTTGTGCACACAGGAGCCCTAGAGAATTTTTGCAAAAACCAGAGGATAACTTGTGGGCATTTGTTATTTCCTACTCCCATATGTATCCTGGAAATTGAACTCGGATTTTCAGGTTTGGCAGTAAAGCACTGTACCTGCAAGGGATCTCAGCAAACTTATTTGTTCTTCCCTTTGTGAATCTGATGTACAGGATAAATAAGTCTATAATGGGCTGAGAATCCTTTCCTAAACTACTTTGCAATTAGATAATAATGGAAACCTACCTCTACCTACTACTGAAAAAAATTATAATCATGTACACACACACATACACACACACACACACACACACACACACACATGGAGGGAATTAAATTACAGTCAACCTATAGTGGGACAATGATATATCTATTGTACACCATAAACTTACAGATACAAAGCTCAATTTCAAAAAATACTTTCTTCTTTTGAAGTTGTTGGCCAGTAAAGCTCTATAAATACACAAATGGCACAGGCTATTGTCAATCCTATTGGCTATCTTTTAGAAACTGATAGTAAGGCCCTATTGGATAAGAATAATATCATCTGTCTAACCGTCTGTGCACCCTGTAAGATGCAATACCAATTGATCTGGTAAGACAGGCCCACTGCTACTCTAGCTGTAAGAACACCATGCAAGGAACCAACCACATTCTGGTGGATGTAAGTCCCTTGCCACAGAATCAAAAACATACCTGGGAGCATTGTTGAGCAGTGGTCATGGGTCCTAGGAGAGAAAGCCTACATATATATATTTAATTAAAAACAATCTTTTCTCGTTTTACATGCCAAATCAAGTTTCCATTTCTTTCTTTTCTCCCTCTTTCCCCCCACCTTCCTCCCATCCCAGCCCCCATCCACTCGTCATAGAGGGCAAGGAGTCAACAAAGTCTAGCACATTGTTGTAAGGTAAGACCAAGGCCCTCTCCACTATGTCTAAGCAAGCAAAGTATCGATCCAAAGAACTGAGTTCCAAAAAGCCAGAACAAAGCAGTGGGGATAAATCCTCATCTTACTGCCAGTGGCTCCACAGTCTGCCCTAGCCATACAAATGTCACCCACATTCACAGGGCCTAGTTTGGTCTTATTCTGCTTCCCTCACTGCCAGGCCATAGTTGGTGGGCTCCCATTAGCTTAGGTAAACTGTTTCAGTAGGTATTTCCATCATGGTATTGATCTCTTTGCTCATATTCTCACTCCTCCCACTCTTCAACTGGGCCTTGGGAGTTGAGCCCATTGCTCTACTGTGGATCTCTGCATCTAAGAGCCTACTACTATTATTCTGCTACATGTACACAGTATTAAACTGTCTCCTGATGACTTCTCATTCCCATGGATGAATTCATCTCACAACCCCATTCAGAAAATCTTTTATTTTTAGAAATTGATGATCAATAGAGACTCTCAACTAGCCAAGGTCATAGAATACATGCCTGGGCAATGTGTAGTTTTAAATGGAACATCTGTATCACAGGCCCTCCTCCAAAGGTTCAGAGACTACTACTATAGGAGAGGAAGACTATAATATTCAAATTTAGTGAGTGAATAAAATCTAACAGTGTTCTCTGGACACCACGGGAACAGCTGAACATATAAACTCAAGCTGCACAAGCTAAAGCCAGACAAAAGTACCAGCATAAAGAAGGGAGGAGGTAGGCATAAAGTTCTGACCCTAGCTGAGGAGCTGTTGGCAACTGATAGTGGCTGGAGAAAGAGTCAGTTTTCTTATAAGCTGTAATCCTTGAGAAATCAATCATTTTGCAGTGAAAGGACACAGCACCATGAATATATGGCTAGAATGAACTGGACTAGATGGGTACTGGATGTGTATCTTGAAGGAATAGGAGGAGAGGGGGTAGACATGGGAGAAACTCATTGTATAGATTTTTCAATGAACAAATAATAGAAAGGAAATTCCCTTTCAGCTTGTTCTTCATCATAGCATCCACTGTGCTCCTTTTCTATTGAGAAGCAAACTGGGAGCAGAGACACCGGTTACTGGATGCCTGGGACAGACGGGGTGCATTCTAAATTTCAGACTGCTTGTCTTTCTTTCATCCTATCATCATAATGAATTTAATTTTTTATGTAAATTTAACAGGTGGTGAAATTAAACTGTAGAAACTAAGCAAGCTGACACAAGTCAGGTAAGAACTAGATTGAGACATCATTTCTAGTCTAGTCCCCCTCCCAAATCTATTCTCTTCCTATACAAGCCTAAACTCAGAGAACTTAAGACAATCTAGTTAAGAAGACAATGCATGCACACAAAGGAATAACAGGGACGGGAGAGTTAACTGGCTCAGCAGCAAACGTGCCCCAGTCTGACAGAGGACATGAGTGCTATACACCCGCATAGGGTGGCTCACCACAGCCTATAATTGACTGATGGAGGGTTTGTTAAATATAACCTCCAAGGGCAGTATAGTCATGTGTGCACAGCACAGCACACACACACGCACAGCACACACACACACACACACACACACACACACGTGCATACATGCATGCACAGATAAATAAATAAAGAAGATAACATAACATAAGTGACATGACTGTTAGTCCTTGAGGAAAGACCCAAAGTAAGACAGGGAAAACTTCTATTTTTTCACCTGAACACGAACATTGGAAAAGGACAAGAAAAATTAAAAGACAGGAGGGTAGTTCCTAGAGCCAGACGTCCTGAGAAGAGCTTAGGTGGTATGAGTTCATCTTAATCATCAGGGGACAGAGACCTACTCACAGAGACGGATAGTGAACCACGTCTACCGATGTGTGGGGAATGGAATGCAAGGAAAGGAACACGGAGAGGCAGCACTGATCTTTTCAGCCTGACAAGCATGGCTGAATCCAACAGCAGTTCTGGAATTGATTTCACAGTGATGATCCTGAGTCATCAAAATAAGGGTCCCATTTTCTGTTCTGAATTCTGTGTTTAAGAAGGCAAGGAGGCATGTAATCCATTGGAAAAAGATTTCCATTTCAAATAGTTAAAATTTCTTTGAAAATATTTTCAGCGTTTAAAGGGATAAGTGACAGTTATCTGGAAAATTCACTTAGGTGGAACAGTATCTTCCCTTGAAGATTCTAGATTAGTCAGGCAGTGCGGTGTACTTAGTCAGGTGTCTCCCACCCATGTGTTACTGACATTTCTGTCTCTATTTTACCCCTGCCACTCTAAACCTGCAAACACTAGCCACTGGGTGCTAAACTTCATGACAAGATGAGATAACTCTACCTTGGACACACGATACCCTTGTGGCCTTGAGGATGAATTAATGTTGGTGTTAATGAATGACTCCATATGGGCTGAGTGGCACATATCTTCCATCTCAACACTCAAGAAGAAGATATACGTAGATCTCTATGAGTCCAGGTCTAATCTGTTCTGTGTCAGCCAGGGTAACATAGACTCTAGTATGTAAAACCGTCTATGCATTTTATGAAAAGGAAAATAGAAAAGCCTAGCTGAATGTTACTATTACCCTCTCTGCCTCCTGGTCCTCTAGGAGATGAGCAGGCATTTGTTCCATGCTCCTGTTACCCTCGGCTGTCCTTTTGTTACCACCATGCCTTCCCTGGCATGGTGGGCTTTAAACTATGAACAAAGGCAATATCTTTTCTGGATACTTTGTTCAGTGTTACATCTCAACAGCAAGAGAGATAACTAGATTCACACATAATAACCAAATCATTCATTCACCATAAAACAACAGAACTGGACTAACATAAAAGGAGTTAGCCATTGTGTGTTTTTTTTTTCTTCTGAAATGAAGCCTCAGGGCTAGGGACGTCTCCTTGGTAAAGTGATTTTCAAACATGTACAACAGCCCTGAACTTGAAGGCCAGTATTGCAGGGAAGAAAACAAACACACTTCTGTATTCTCGGCACTCCAGAGGTGAAAGCAGGTTGACCAAAAATTTAAGGTATTTTCAGCTACATAGCAAGTTAAATGGAAATGAATGCTACTTGATAAACTCCATTTTAATTGTTGCTTAATTCATTAAAATAAAAATTTACTTTCATATCCACTAAAATCTCTCTTCTTCAAGCAACAGAAATTCTGCGAACACAGAGTAGTCTCTGCCTGTCTTGCTGGCCTTATTGCTCAGTGCTTACTCCTTAGATATCCATTATTTTAGACATAACTTTTGTGTGTAGGAACTGGGATATTTGATACCTCTGATGCCATCTTTCCTCTCCAACAATGTTCAATTATCATCCTTTCCGTATCAAGCTCAAATGCCCTGTCTTCAAATGCATTTCTGACAAAAATCTCTTCATCTCTACAGCTGATGAGGGTGGGTATTATTACTATGTCATTCTGAAGATGTAGCGATAAGTACAGACTCAACAGACCTCCCTCAATATCAAAGCCAAGATTAGTGATCTTTGAGTCACATCTTCTCCTGAAGCAGAATGAACAAATACGTGGCAGTCATTTTCTTGTCAAATACCCCTCTCTTTGGATGTCTTAGCTAGTATTTCTATTGTCATAAAACACCATGATGAAAGAACTTGGGAAGGAAAGCTTAACAATTCTCAAGTGACACTCCATCACTGAGAGAAGTCAGGGCAGGAACCAGGAAACATGAACTGAAGGTTTGCTCCCTCCTGGCGTTGTCAGGTTTATTTTTATTTATTGTTTTTCTTATATATCCCAGGACTATGTACCCAGAGGTAGTACTACCCATAATTGGCTTGGCCCTACCACATCACTCACTAAGAGAATTATCATTTGAAGACATTTTTTAAATTGAGATTCGCACTTTCTCAACAACCCTAGCTTGTGCCAGGAAAAACATAGAGTATTGCCATGTGGGTTTCAGAGTACCATAAAGAAGGGCAGAACCTTACCTGGTGTGTTAAGAAGGCGAGATCTCCTGCAGTGATATACCACCTCTTGTTCACAGTGCTCTGAGCCATCAATAAGAGCCTCCAGCTGCTCCATACTGGCACCATAGTTTAAGGTCATGGAATAGGGCTTCTCAGGGTTGGAACCCTGTACCCGAGTCAGCTCTGTGCTGTTGTGCTGAACTGTCATCCAGATCTTGTCCTCTGCATAGACAACAATGTGAAGCAGAGGATGTAAGAATGGAAGTTCAGAGAAAAGGACATAAACAGTGGGTTACTCAAGGTATGATGAAATCTCCCCTGAAGCCTCTATACAGACAATGGTATCAAGGCATTCAATACTTTAAAGAAAGAGCCAAGAATTTTGGTTCTTATAGGGCTCTACCTCAAGTTAATACGGGGGCAAATAGTATTAGGGGTTATGTTTATGAGCCTTTATTCCACGGGCTTTACACTATATATTTAATGCAAATTATTCATTTAAAATTGACCAATACAATCTCTCTCCTTATCCCCGGGGAGACTGTTCAAAGACATTCTAAAGTAAATCAAAGTCTACAGGTGCTCAGCTTTCTCATAGAAAATAGTATAGTCATATACGTACCATATACTCTAAATCATACCAATGTTGCTTTTGATACCTAATTAAAGATAAATGCTATGTAAACAGTAGTTATACTACATTGTATAGCAAATTTTGATAGGGACAAAATATCTATGTAAGTTCAGAATAAACATGATATCAGGGGTAATTTCTTAAAGAACAATTAAATAGGTTGAAAACAACAACAACTATATATCATAAGTGTATTTAAAACAACCCATCATTATCAGAGATGAGACAGTGCTGTGTAGGCATAAGGACCTGAAAATTAAGCCTTGAAGTGACATTTTAAAAACCACTGGGGATAGCGACACAGCTTGTAATTATAGAGCTGGTCAAGGACAGAGAGAAGATGACCCCTTGGTCTTATTGACTAGACAGCCTAGCCTCGTTAGAGAGCCCCAGGCCAATGAGAGTTTTTCTTAGGAACAAAAACTGGTTGGGAAAATGGCTCAGTTAAGAGAGTATACTCCTTTTACAGAAAACCCACATTAATTATCTACAACTATCTCTGATGCATCTTAGGAGGGTCCAGTGCTCTCTTCTGGTTTCCACGGGCGTTTGCACCCACATGCACAGCTACCAGCCCACTCCAAGCATAAATACACACATTCTTTTAATCTCCAATGGAAAAATCAGATGAATAACATCTATGGGATGACACCTGAGGCTCCCCCTGGCTTCTGAATATGTACAAACATACACATACATGCACAAAAATGTATGATGACTGTTCTTGGTTGTCAACTTGATTCCATTTAAAATTAAGTAAAACCCAAGTATTTAGGAACATCTGTGAGGAATTTTTCCAGATTGAATCGTTTGAAGTGGGAATCTTTTGATGTGGGATGATCCATCTTTAATCTGAGCCACGGATTCTGGTGGCAGCCTATATAAGGTGCATGGAGATAAGAGAGCTTTTGCTTTTTACCTGCCTGGCCTCACTTCTGCTGGAAAGTCCATTTACTGGCATGAGAGTTAACTTCTTCAGGATTCTAGTGTTTACTAAAAAAACAATCGAGACATCCAGCCTCATGGACTGAACAACTCCTGTATTCTTGGACTTTCTACTGGTCAACCATCATTGCTGGATTAGCTAGACCACAGCCTGTAAGATGCTCTAATAAATTCCATACACATATGCCACCTTTCTGTTCCCTTGGAGAACCCTGGCCAAAACAACATTCATATGCACATATATAAAAAGTTATCTTGATTTTTTTATATTGAAAATATGCAGAGACGTGGCATTCTTTCAATAAGAATGAAAAAACAAGGTAAGGAGGAATGAAAGTTAGTGGGAAGAGAGGAATATGGTTTTAAAGACAGATAGCTCTGTTCTTGAAAGCCATTTTTGCCAGTATGAAACTTAGGGCATTTCCCTACGCTAAACTTGGGGTTTTAATCAATGACAGCATATGAGAATGAAACCAGGGTATCAGTGGCCAGTACACAGGCTGGCAGCAGGGCTGCTAATGTGCAGAAAAGCTGTCAAAGCAGTTAAGACAGTCTACCTGCCATACAGAGGTCCCATGTTCCATTCCAGCCCCCACGTTAGATGGCTCATAAACACCTCTATTGCTCCAGGTCCAGGGGATACAATGCCCCTCTCTCCACTCTGAGGAAACTCTACTCACAAGTGAACATACACACTCACACATAGACACACAGGGACAGAAATAAAAATAAGTAAATCTTAAAGTTGCAGGGACTATGTGGAATGTCTGGAGGATATTGTTGTGCTAACATGTGTGGAAGCACTTACTGCATCTTAGCATGGAAATTAATTCTGAACATCCTCACATCAAAGCAGAGGAGGAAACAGGAAGACTTGAAAAGCATTTTCCATCTGAGAATCTTACCCACATAATTGCAACACTATTCTTCATAGATTCAAAGGGCAGAAAAGGAACTGAGCAGAGCAATCATGTGGTTTCTTCCCTCTTCCACCCTCTTAGTATTACAAATGGGGAAACAAAGGCCCATAAAGAAAAGCAATAACCCACAGCATTTCTACTAGAGAACACTGACAGGAAAGCATGTTGAAGGCAACTGTTATTAAAAGATTAGAGCCGTTGGTGTGGTTTCACTAAAAATAAATAAAAGGGGAAAGACCTCGCTGTGCGGCCATCCTGTGCTAATTCTTTCTGCCAGCTGGGAAAAGTTATTTCATCTCCTCACACTTCGGTATCAGTATATTAGAAGACAAAAGAAATGGTTTGGTTTTAACTGTTTCCTTAGTAATAGCCATTATACCATGCACTTGCATTATGTTGAGTGACTGTGAATCATCCTAGGAACAGTTTCCCAAACCAGCTAATTGATAAGCATAGTATCTCCAGGAAGACATGTGCTTTGTTGTTTTGAAATAGGACTGTATTCTTCTGTAAATTCTAGTGAAAAAACTAATTATATTGAATCTTTACTCCTAAAATAAAAATAACATAAACCCATAGTGCTACGGAAGTTACCCGAATGCCCATTTTGTTAACAGATTCACCTGAAACTCCAAAAATGATTTTAATGTCTGATTTGATTATAGTTTCTATTACTGAGATGAAACATTGCTACCAAAAAGCAAGTTGTGGATAAAAGGGTTTGCTTTGCTTATACTTCCGAATCACTGTTCACCATCAATGGAAGTCAGGTCAGTAACTCAATCGAGTCAGGGACCTGGAAGCAGGAGATGATTTGAGGCCGTGGAGGAGTGCTACTTAATGACTTGGCTCCATATGTCTTCCTCAGCCTGCTTTGCTATAGAATCCAGGACCAAAAACCCAGGGTTGGTAACACGCATAATGAGCACGGACCTTTTCCGTCAATCACTAATTAAGAAATTGCCCTACAGGCTTACTTATAAACCAGTCTTACGGAGATCTTTCCTCAAATCTCTCCTCTGATCAGAGGCACTCTCTTCTGATGACTCTAGCATATGTCAAGTTGACATGAAACTATCCAGTACAATGACAATATACACAAAGGTGATAAAGATAGCAAAAAGATATTATTCAATGGAAAGATGCTATAGACTGAAAAATAAAAATGCACAGCTTTGAAATGGACATAACATTTATAAGAAGTTTGATGTTTATTTCTAAGGTATATTAATGTAGCCCCAAAGCTTCTTTACCCATGCTAGGTAATATTTCAGACATTACGGAATAATTTTAAAGATATGACAGATATAATAAAACATCAAAGAATGAAGACCATGGAGAGAAATGATTACTCAAAAACTATAGTGCTTTGGCTAGTTTTGTTTCAAAGACTTCCTAACAATTATTCATTCTCACTTCCATCTATCTATCATATATTTAGCAATGTTTTATAATTTATCTACTATCTACCAATTGTCAGTTATCTATTCTTGATCTGTATGTCTAATATCATTCATCCATCTTTCTGTCTGCTATCTATCTATCTATCTATCTATCTATCTATCTATCTATCTATCTATCTATCATCACCTACCTATCAACCTATCATCTATCAGCACTTAACTTGTCTCCATTTTCCATGTTTCCAACCTGGTTATAAAAGTAGTCCAAATATCATCACTCAATCATTGGTTTGACATTTCTTTCTATATTAGATGTACATTTTCAACTTTATGTATTTATGTGACTATTTATTCATTTAATTACTTTAGTGCAATCATGTTATGTCTTTGGCCAAAATGGAGATGGAAGCTGTATCAGAGTTGAATGTTCATTTTAAATATGCTCATGTTGCCCATTCTGCCTCTAGATCTTGAATGGAAAGTAAATTTGAAATAATTAAATTTGGTACTTGGCACTTTTGGTATGTATAATGTACAGAGGATAAAATAGAACTATTCATGGCTCCACAATGTTCCCCATAACATAGTTAATAGGCATCACAAGTTTAGCTTTAAGCATAGTGTTAGGATAAAGATTGGAGATGAGGACATATAACCCATACTCACACTTGGGTTTTTTGTGGGATACTCACATCACAGGATTCACTCTAAGTAGCCTTGTGCACATACAAACAAGGTGACCTGTGAAGCTGATGCTTGATTGCATCAATGGGGCAGTGAAAATTCCTGTGTGGATTTTGGAGTCAGAGTTTTGGTGTACGTGTGTGATACCAAATAGTTATTGTCAACATGACAGAAACCACAATCATCTATGAGACAAACTGGGCATATCTCTGCTGAAATTTCTAGATTAGACTAGTTGAGGAAGAAAAGCCCATTTTAAAGGAAGCAGCAATATTCCATAGGTTAGAATCCTGGACTGCACAAAAAGGAGGAGATTAGCTGAGCACCGGCATTCATCCCTATCTTTCTGCTTCCCTACCTCAGAAGCAGTGTTGCCAGAAGTCTCAAGCCCTCTTTTCCTGCTCTCCTACTACAGATGCAATGTGACCAGGTGTCTCAAGAGAAGTCTCCCTGCTTCCCTACTACAAATGCACCATGAGCAGCAGTCTTAAGCCCCAATGCCATGCATTCCCCATGATGAATTATATCTTTCCATTGTCAGTCAAACATATGTTTCCTTCCTAAAGTTGCTTTGGTTAAACATATCACTTACTATAGAAGCATGTAAGTGATTAAAACAGCATGTCTGTTCAATACTTTCTATGAAAGGGCCCTGGACAAATCATTACAACTATAAAGCCATTATAGCAACATTTCAACAGTGATATCTCATGATATTACTGGCATTAATATTACTCTTTGCCCCCACGATAGTGTCATTATATTTTGAATTCATGTATTACCAGTGCACATAACATGCTACATGACAATCAAATGAGTGCCCAATATTTATGTTACAGGCATGTACAATTGCTGCTAATAGGCTGCATGCCTTCCAGGGTAATTGTCAATAAAACCCATCACAGTGGTAAGAGGTTGGGCACTCCCACATTAGAACATTCTACAACATCAGAAAGTGAACCAGAATGTCATTCCTTAGAGTTGGGGGTGCAAAGATTATTCTTCAAATGAGCTTACAAGGCATGAAAGATTGATTATAACATCATTGCTGCTATGCAGGACCAATTATTCCCACCTTCCCCAGTGTTAATCACATTGTAATAACCTCATATATCTTTATTTTCTCTCTCCTGATTATCTTGAAATTACTCAAGAGAATTTGTACTTTACAATTTGCTAACATTTTGCTGCTTCTACTTGTTTTATCCAGTTGAATTTCTTCTATTACTTTGACTGTCCAGTGCTGCACAATCACATTATTCAAGACAGAGCTTCATCATTACCACTCTGCTAAGGTGAGTCTGTATGGACTTACCGAGGCCATGACTTTGTCTAATTGAGGTGTACAATGGGTATATATCATAGTATGTGCTTGTAATCTATAAACTTGGGTGTGTTGGATTCCTGGAGATTACCGGCCTGGAAATTTAGCAAATGTGGTGAGTTCCAGGATGTGGAAAAAGAAAAAGGTGAGGAATGACACCTAAATTTGTTCTGTGGCTTCTACGTGTATGCATACATTTGAATACATATATTTACCTAGACAGTCATAACCATGCACTTATATACAAAAGCAAAATAAAGCAATAGTCTTATAGTTAAACTATTTAAGTATTAACTTGCATAAGACACCATGCAGCCTAATGACATGGTATGAGAAATAAGGATCCCTGTGTCTTGGTCCACATCAGGGATTCCACTATTTTTATGTATATAGTGTTTACAAATTATGACCTTCAAGCAATCTGCATGATGAGCTTCTAAAGTATCATTCACAGTTGTCACCATATAGAATTATGTGAACCAGAAAAGCATTCAACTGTTTACCCACAGAGTTATGAAATTTTCTAGGATATACACAATATTATGCCCTTATGTCCAAGGGTATGATGAGTAATTGGATTCCAAGGATACTCATGACAAAATGCATTTTCCAACTTTTCTAAAAGTTGGGGAGAAAATTGTTGTGGTTGTTTGAGTGGGAATGGCCCCCATAGGCTTATGTGTTAGAATACTTGGTCCTCAGTTGGTAGAATACTTTGGGAAGTATTGGATTTGGTGAAGGAGGTGTGTCACAGGGGTGGGCTATGAGGTGTCAAAATTTCCCACCATGCCCAGTGAACTACCTGTTTACTGCTGGCAGTTTTGAGAGGTGAAATCTCAGCTGTTTCTTTGCCATGGTTTTGGACTCTAAACCTCAAAAACTGTTAAGTCCAATCAAATGCTTTATTTTGTAAGTTGTCTTGATCATGTGTTTTTATTACAGCAACAGAAAAGTAACTGACAGAGAAAGAAATCAGAACCAGGAAGTGGGCTGTTATTCTGACAGGGTTGGCTGTGATTATTATTTTTTTTTTTAGAAATGTGGAGAAAGTGGATACTACAGAATGTAAGGTTGGAGTTAAGGCTTAAGTTGGAGAGAGAGAGAGAGAGAGAGAGAGAGAGAGAGAGAGAGAGAGAGAGAGAGATTAAGTAAAGGCCAAATTTGCATTGGAATAAAAGGAAGGATGTCCTCAGGGCAGGACCTCATACAGACAGGCTTCCAATTTGTGAAAAAAAAAAAAGGCCTAAGTTGTTTTCTGCTCCTAAAAAGCAATAAGAAAAGATGTTTCAATTGTTATTCAGTGGGATCAGACTCCAACTCAATTTGTCAATGAAACTTAGTAGTAGCATTCATATATTCTTGTTTTAGTGTTATGAAAGATAAAGGAGTAAAAGTGTTCTGGATCCTTCCTCCACTGTTAAAAAGAACCACCGAGTGCAATGTGTTACGGAGAAGTCCATGCATACAGTCTGGGAGTGAACAAGTGGCCCACAGAGGCTATTCTGAAAGGTGAGAAATGTTGCAAGGAGCCACTTGTTGATTCCTGGCTGCTCATCCCCAAATAATCACACAGAAACTATATTATTTAAATCACTGCTTGGCCCATTAGCTCTAGCTTCTTATTTGCTAACTCTTACTTCTTAATTTAACCCATTTATAGTAATATGTGTATCACCATGTGACAGTGGCTTACTGAGTAAGGTTGTGGCTTCTGTCTCAGGCAGGGCTACATGGCTTCTCCCTAACACCACCTTCCTTCTCCCAGCATTCAGTTCAGTTTTCCCTGCCTACTTCTATTCCCTGTGCAGTCCCAAGACAGTTTCTTTATTAACCATTCACAGCATAAAGGGGGAATCCCACATCAGAGAAAGTTAAACATAAATTTTGTTAAATATCTCAAAATGCTAGAGTCTCCAAAGTCATGGATATCTGCCCACAAGAGATGAATATGGGCAGTAGAAACCTGCTATGAAAGAGAGATTTATGTTGCCACAGCAAAACTGGAAGGGGAGAATTATCTAAGCTCTTTGACACCAGGCATGAAACTATAAGATTTGGAGTTTTTCCTGCTGGCTTTCAGTCTTGCTTTGGTCCAGTATTTCTTTATGCTGCTCCCATAATGATAAAATGTCCTTAAATCTTCTTGTCAAAGAAATTCACCAATACCTTTTGAGTTTATCCTCAGAAAGATTTGTAGGACAAAGGCAGAAAGCAGCCACACTCTGCCAAACTATGCAAGAATAGTCTCTAGCATAGTTGCTAATATTGTTTTCCTCTGAAACCCCTTGAGCTGGGGTCTCTATAGTCTATATTTTAGAATGGTCATGTGTATTCTGTACTGTTATATGTTAGAAGTATGCAATTTTATTATTTGATTTTATAGGATGTTTTATTAAGGGATTGCTTTTAAGCTCAGAAAAGACTTTGGAATTTAAAAGTGTAGATACTGCAAATAATTGTAGTGATTTTCAACATTGTAATAAATGCATTTTATACTATGAGATATGGTCACAAGCCTATGGGATTCAGTGTATAGAATGTGGTAGTTTAAATGACAATGCTTCCTGTACTATCATTGTTTGAATATTTGCCCTCCATTTGGTAGAAGTATTTGGGAAGAATTGGGAAATGTGGCCTTGGAAGAGATGGTGTGCCACAGGGATAGGCTTTGAGGCTTCATAAGTATCCCACCATTTCCAGGGTGGTATCTGATTCTGGCTTATAGTTTTGACATGTGAGATTTCAGCTGTTTCTGCTACCATGCACCTGCTCCACCTTCATAGAGTCTAATCCTCTGAAACAAGAAGCCCAATTAAATCCTTTCTATTATAAACTGCCATGGTTGTAGAGATTTATCACAGCAATAGAAAAGCAACCAATATAGGTTATGTAAGAGTGACCAATGTTTCTAATTGTTATGAATGTCTTGAATATTACAACTAAATGAGGAATTCCAGGCAATTTGCTGGAGATAAATGAAGGGGAATGGAGTTTCAGTCAAGCCTGGCCAGTTGTCACAGTCAACAGTGTTAAACAAGGGCTAACTGAAAAGAAGAAATTTTCATCTATGATGTACAAGATATTAGGTTTAGGTTGAAACCCTATGGACTAATATCTACTGCATGAATAGATGAATTCATCTTGACAATTTTTATTGGGTAATTTCAAAGCTACTCTTTTGTGTATGTTTTGTATAATGATCTCAATTAAAATAATAAGCTTTGTGCATAAAGGGGCTGGATGACATATTGGGTGAAGTGCTTGTTACTCAAGCCTGAGGACCTGAATTAGAGCCCCAAACCTGTGTGATAAAATTAGATGATGTGGCATGTGTTTGTATTTCCAGAATGTGGAGGTTGAAATAGTAGATTCTCATGGCCAATGAGTATTTTTGTGTCCCAAAACAAAAGAAATAGTATTTGAAGTTATCTTCTGGATTCCACACATTCCAGCACACACATGAACACATATGTACACATGCATACACCACACACACCCCAAAGGCATCCAAAGTAAAGAAGATAGTGCAGAAAGAGTGTGATTACTGGCCATAACAGGACATTCTGGAACATTCTTTCTTAACAATTCCTTTGTAAAATTGTTCCTTTTCAGTGCCCCAGTAAATCAGTCCTCCAGAATAGGTTACTAGACATTCTACCTAGTTCCACTGGCTCTCATTTTGGGAGCTATAAATTGTTTACATAGAGAGTCACAATTCAATTTCCTTTTCGTATTTTTCTCCCCTTACATCTAATTGGTATTATTATCATTGCTATTAATAATAGTAATTATAGATGCTATCCACTGTTCATCTGTTGCCATGAGGATACCACTCAGAATGAAGAACAGACAAAAGAAAAAATTATTTAAAAAGAGAAAGGAACAAGAAATACCTCTGATTATTAAAGTTATATTTTGTACATATATCTGTCTCTGCACAGTCAAAAACATATTGCTGTTTTTCCTATCAAAATGCTTGGAAAGGATGGAAATCTACAGATTGTCAATACCCTGCTTAATTGAACTGAGATCACTGTAGGGAGCTACTTATGTTCCTTTAAACAGTGTGCCAATTCACTTATTCTCCAATTGTAATAAAACAAATCTATATTAAGGTCTCAGGGGGTCACTTCTGATACCATTATGCATATTGACAAAGTGAATTTTTTATGCTAAGGGTAAAGCAAGTTTAAATAGCCCTTAAAAAACTGTCTCTAGGCCGGGCGGTGGTGGTGCACGCCTTTAATCCCAGCACTTGGGAGGCAGAGGCAGGCGGATCTCTGTGAGTTCGAGACCAGCCTGATCAACAAGAGCTAGTTCCAGGAAGGCTCCAAAGCCACAGCAAAACCCTGTCTCGAAAAACCAAAAAAAAAAAAAAAAAAAAAACTGTCTCTACTTATTCACTGTCTACTCATGATACACTTTTGATGTCTCCCATCCTTTTGAATTGATGATTATCTAACTTTTTTGTGTTTGTACCTTGTCTCTCAATTTAACTTATAAATAATAATGGGTAAATAACATTGACTTGGCCTGAGATTCCATGGTTTCCAGAGGCACATGTGATAGAGGGTTACATTATTAGATCTAGCTCCAAGTACTATATCTACTAACCATTAAATCCCTGGAAGAAGTAGGGTAGCTCTCCAAGTTTCAGTCTATTAATCTTTTAGCTGGGCAGTATCTAGCATGAAGAGCTATGAGCAATAAATAAAGACACACAGATTGGCTCAAAGCATAGAGCCAACTCAGACTAGAAGTTCTCCCTAACAACTTTCACGGCTCTTGATGTGTTTTCAACAATGAAACCAGGAAGCCATTCTGCCAATGCTATTCCAGGGTTATTTGAAAGGTTACTGGAATAAAAGGAGGACTGAATAGCAAGAGAGACTCGAGAAGCTAAACATCCTTAAAGACTAAAAAATACATTTTTGTTTTCCACTATGTTGTCTATATGAATGTTTGCATGTATATTTTCATGAATGAGGAATTATGTATGAGCAGGGGTCCAAGTGCCTATGTGTGTTTTGCATGTGGATGCCTAAGCTTGATGTTGGACATCATTATTTTTATTCTTTTTTTCATTTTTAATTGCTATTATTGCTTTTTAAATAATACCATTCAAAATTTCCACTTCCTTCCCTCCTCCCATTTCCCTCCCACTCCCCTACTCACCCTCCCTTCTTCCCCTCCAATCCTAAGAGAAGTCAGGGTACACTGCCCTGTGGGAAGTCCAAGGCTCTCCCTCTTTCAACTCATTCATTAAGTCAAAGATTTCTCAATCAAACCCAGAGCTTTCTATCTGTCTACTATTGGTAGTCTAAAGGCTCTGGGGGACTCTTGCTCCTTTCCCAATATGGAAATACAGGTGAGCCACCATTCCCACCTGTCATTTACATGAGTTCTGTGTTGGAGCCCAGGAATATGGATTCATTCTACCTTGATCAAAGGTCAGAGAGTTTAGGCCTATTCTTTAAGGTTACAACAGGAGATTTGACTCTGTAGGGTGTGGCTGCCTACAGAACGCTTGGCCTAGTCTGTGAGTGCTGCATGTCCTGCCTAAACAACATAATACTTTACTCAGGATGCTTCAGGATGTTTGCTTTTTGTAACTTAACAAAGAAGTCTTTTGCCCCCCTTTTGTAATGGGGTATATAAAGCATATAAAAAATAAATACGGATATATTCAGTAGTCACTGGGATGCCCTCCTGACTCTACTCTGTGTCTCTGTCTATTTCTTTTGAATCTCTGTTTCATCTGTCCAATACTTCTAATCCATATGGCCCTATCTTGGAATGTACAAACATATCGAGACTAGACCCCGACAGATGGATCTTCAACATGGGGCTAGTAACAGTTCTGGGAATACAAACTCCAGTCTTGAAGTTTATGTGGCAAGAATTTCAGGTATCGAGCTATTTCCCCAGTAAATTGGTATACTTTTTCATTTTGATTATTACTGTTATATATATATGTATATGTATATATATATAATTTATAAATACAACTTGATGAGTTTTTTAGTTTAGCAATAACATTTTAATGAAAAATATTGAATGAACAAATTGAAGAAATCAGAGAGGAACTTTTTTAAATCCTCGAAACAACTGAAAATGTTAGTACAATCTATCAGATTTTCTGAAACATAGCTAAGGCAGTCAGTCCTTAGAGAAAATTACATACTTATAAGTTCTAGTATTTGGAAATCAGATCTAAAGTAAACAACCTAATGATGTTTCTTTACTCTTTAGAAAAACAAGAAGCCTTTGGATTCATCTTCTTATTTAGCTTCTCTAGGATTGCGAATTATAAGCTCACTGTCCTTTATTTATGGCTAGAAACCAAATATGAGTGAGTACGTCCCATGTTCCTCTTTTTGGGTCTGGAAGCTAAATACGAAGATGAATCCAAAGACAAACATATAGGCATCCCCCTGAATATTAACCTTCATCAGGCGATGAAAGGAGACAGAGACAGAGACCCAAATTGGAGCACCGGACAGAAATCTCAAGGTCCAAATCAGGAGCAGAAGGAGGGGGAGCACGAGCAAGGAACTCAGGACCGCGAGGGGTACACCCACACACTGGGACAATGGGGATGTTCTTTCGGGAATTCACCAAGGCCAGCTGGCCTGAGTCTGAAAAAGCATGGGATAAAACCAGACTTGCTGAACATAGTGGACAATGAGGACTACTGAGAACTCAAGAACAATGGCGATGGGTTTTTGATCCTACTGCACGTACTGGCTTTGGGGGAGCCTAGGCAGTTTGGATGCTCAACTTACTAAACCTGGATGGGGGTGGCTGGTCCTTGGACTTCCCACAGGTCAGGGAACCCTGATGGCTCTTCAAGCTGATGAGGGAGAGGGACTTGATCGGGGGAGGAGGAGGGGGAGGGAAATGGGAGGCGGTGGCGGGGAGGAGGCAGAAATCCTCAATAAATAAATAAATTTTAAAAAAAAGAAAAAAAAGAAAAACAAGAAGCCAATTGCAAACCCAGTATGAAGCAAGAAATAATAAATGTTATGGTGGAAATCAATGAAATAGAGACTACAAGAAAGTGCAAATCATTAATCAATAATAGTTGGGTCTTTAAAACATTAATAGTTTTGACAAACTTAACCAAACACAGAGGGATAAGACCCCAATAATTAATAAAAATCAGAGATGAAAAGATAATGTTAGCACAGACTAATCCAGATCATTTTACTATTATAAAAAAATCCAGGAACCTATGCTGTAGGACCCACTTTCTCGTCAACCTTTATAATGGGAAGGATGACAGTCAGCGTAAAGCAATTTCTACCTCCTTTAAAAGCCATAAAGGTCTACCAAGAGATGTTACTTCTCCCAAGAGTATCAACCCAGCTGCTTAGGGAGGAATGCTTCCCTGCCTGCTGTACCTACCACAGCCAGCTGCTTTCAGAACAGGCTGCTCTTTTTGATAGGAGCATGCATTATCAGTTCCAGGCCACTGCACTCCTTGCATTAGCTGTGATGTACACAGTATCGCATCCATCATCACTCTTCTACCTGCCTGTGCCGGCCACATTTACGACTTCCAGACAACCTGCTTGACTGAGATTTATCCTCTCGCTTCAATCTAGCCTTTACTTTTTAGGTGCCTTTTTGGAGAGTTATTTTTCTGTCCCCCTTGCTTTAAAGTAGATGGCATGATCAAAGAGACCTAGGAAATCTGTTTTATGGTGTAACAAGGTGGTGGATTAGATCCCACGTATACTGAATCATATTTGGGAGCTATGTGATAAAAGAAGAAAGGTTCTGTGTCTAGGATGTACGGAGCTGTCTGTTAGTGGCACACACAAGGCTAGCATGGGGATTCCTAGTATAATAAATACTGTGGACGCTGAGCTCTAGAGTGTATAGCTGAGGGCTGAGGTTTAACTCAGTAGTATGCTTACCTCTCATGAATGAAGATAAGGAGTTGATCCCCAGCCACATATAAACTAGATCTGGTGGTACATCCTTTTGATTTCTGCACTTTAAATAGAAGCCAGGAGAATCAGGCATTCAATTATCCTCAGCTACACAGTGCATTGAAGACCAGCCTGGGTACATGAGACCCTGTTTAGGAATCTTTATAGTGATTGGCTCAAGGGAAAAGAATTTTTACATTGCTTTCTCATTGAGGTATATATTTGAGAAAGTAAATGTAGACGATTCAGGTTCAGGACCAGCCATTTTTCCTATTGATCATTCCTGTTTTATCTTTGTGTCATGGAGAGAGAGTTTTCAATTCAAATTATACATTATAAGTTGAGAAGAGAGCAGTGATGCTGTGTGTGGTTCTTTCAGTGGTCTCACAAGTCTCTGCTTTCTTTCTTTCTTGAGAACCTTGTCATGGTCTCTTGTCACCTAGGCTGATCATGAACTATTCTTTTTTAAAGTCGTTCTCTTTAGGAGGTTGGAGAGATGATGACCCAGTAGTTAAGAGCACTTGCTACTCTTGCAGAAGATCTTTCTGTGAGCTGTATACATGTATATGTACATAAGTATGTGTACGTATAGTTGTGTGGGTTCACATGGTTGTTGGCAAAAGGTGGCATTTTTAATTGTTCTATCAGGCTTCTCACTGTTCCGGTAATTCACCAATTATGTTATCCCACCTAACAAATTTTCCTAGTAATCCTATGTATTTGATTCCTGAGTACTGAAATTACTGATGGGCCACTGCAACTGCTAAGGTTTTTCATGTAGGTTGTGGAAATCTAAACTCTGGTCCTCATACCTACATGATAAGATTCTCCTCTATTCAAACATCTCCCAGCCTGCAGACAGCTATTTGTAAAAGGAAAACTGTCTGCCTATTCTGCTTGTGCTGTTTCTGAAGGAACTTGGAAAAAGAAAGCTCAGAGAGAGTAGAATTTTAACTCACTTTTCAGTTGATACTCATATTCCCAAGCCTGTCACAACGTAAATGGCATCGTCTCTGTTACATGATATCCTATGTGGGAAGACTTTTCTAACTCCTCCAGGTTTCATTCATACTAATTAAAATAAAAGTAATGCCTGTATCTATTCTTTCTGTAAAGCTAAATATGTTACATTTGATAAGAATGGCTCATAAACTTCTGCATAATATCTTGCTGTCTTGTAACTTTTCTACTGCTACAATAAAATATTTCGAAAAATAATTAAAGAAGGAAGAGTTTCTTTTGTCTCACAATTCAAGGTTCCATTATAGCACAGCAAGGAAAACATGATAGCAGGAGAGTGAAGTATTAGGAAGCAGAGAGATGAATGTTTTTGCTTGACTCATTCTCTCCTTTTATACAGTCCAGTATCCAAACCCAGTGAATGATGACACCAACAGTGGATGAGCCTTCTCACCTTAGTTAAATGACTCAAGATAACTATCCATCATAGTTATATCCAGAGACTAACCTAAAGCTAACCATCCCTTGACTTGTGACTGGAGCCTTGTCTCAGATTATTCTACACCCTGTCAAGGTGACAACTATCTCCCCTCCACCACGCAAGCAAATATACATGCGTTATTCAGCTGAGAGATCATCACCCTTTTCTGAATTTTGCTGATTTCAGTAATAGATCTTAAAATGAGGGAGAGTGTGACATTTGATTTAAAATAAGGTTTTTGCTTATAGTCTTCATAGTTGCTGTACTACATGAGAAAAAGTTAAGCATCTATCAGTAGATGCCTGACTGAATAAAGCATACTTAGCTGACACAGTGAGGTACAATAAAGCTCAGGTAAATAATGTATGTGGCATTTAAGCTGATCTAAACTGATTTCTATTGTACACTGTCAAGTGACAAATGCAAGTATAGATGCAGAAAAGAGGATGCTACTTACTATGCTATAATAAGTGAGAAAAATGAACACAAACAGTAAGGACAAAGTAGCATGAATGGATATCTAGAAGAGATGGATACGATAGGTTGAAGGCAATTGCAGAGTGATATTTCTCTGATCAGCCCTGGTGTGTGATTTTTGACCTTTCTCAGATTAAGAGCCCCGAATAGATGAGTAAGTTCACTCCTAGGTGTGTGTGTGTGTGTGTGTGTGTGTGTGTGTGTGTGTGTGTGTGTGTGTTTATGGAGATGATTGACTGAGAATCAAATGCCTTCCCTGATTGTGGCTGCAACCCTTCAATAACTTTTAGCATTGAAACACTTTTACTCACAGATGTGAACTCCAAAGGATGAAGAAAGTGAAATTCTGACTTCTGAATACTAACCAAGAAACAGATTCTTACATCTATATTAAAATGTTAAAAATAACCACAGCAGTGAACAAAAATAATAATTCAAGTAATTTCTGAAGAGAGAGCTTTGTCTAACAGTAAACGAGAAAGTATATAATCTAAAACTGAAAAATAAATGATGCTCAACATAGTCCTAAACATGACTCTGTTATTGGCCCTGATATTACAGGTTTGATTCTGAGCCTGTTTGGTATATACTGTAGGATAGAGAAGAAGAGAAAGTATATTGATGTCAAGAGAAAGTCTCACTGGGAGGAGAGTCAGAGAGAAGACCAATAATCAGGAGAATGTTGATGCTCTGCGGTTTGTGTCGGAGGAAGTTTCACTGAGGTCATCATTTAGACATGCATATCCGTGCACATGCTCATTGAAAAAAATCTCAGTGTGATGATGAAGTCTCATATCTAGAAACTGATTTCCAAATACCAGTCTTTATTGTAGGAAAGAGACAATGTCAGGAAAATAATGGGATCTGGTCTAGAACAGGACAAGTTCAATGTGACACTTTGCAGCCCACACTGCTTGTAATGGTTGCTATTGTCCTGATCTGGTACACAAGGTTCTGGCCATGTCAATGAGAAAATTTCTCGACTGTGCTAATTGAAGTAGAAAGAGTTTGATGTGTGTCCTGTAGACTGGTGTCCCAGACTTCATAGAAAGTGAAAGGGTAACTGAGCACCAAGGTTCATCAGTCTCTGTTTCGTGACTGCAGTAAATGTGTATAGCCATCTCTTACTCCTGCCATGATGCACCATCAAACTGTGAGGCCACATTAATCCTTCCTTCAGTTTATTTTACCAGGAATTTTAGACAGAGAAATATGTAAGAAATACACTGCTATAGAAAACAGGGAGATGCCCCAAGGGGCATAAAAAAAAATAACACAGGAACTGAGTTAAGGGTCACCTCTAGCTGTTTATGAATAAAAGAGCCTCCAAACAAGTATTGGAGTCAGTTAGATGGGTTATCAGTTAAAAGGAATTAACATGCTTTTGCTTGCTTATTCATTTGTTTTCCCATACACACAGAAGTGTGGGAGCTGGAGATAGAGAAACAGAGAGAAGGGAGAAATGTAGTAAGGAGGCTGCTTGTTTTGTTCCCGGCTGTTCAGCTCTGAAATAATCACACAGAAACTGTATTAATTAAATCACTGCTTGACACATTATCTCTAGCTTCTTATTGGTTAACTCTTACATATCAATTTAACCCATTTCTATTCATCTGTATATGGCCACATGGCTATGGCTTACCAGCTAATGTTCCAGCATCCGTCTCAGTGGGGCTACATGGCATCTCTCTGACTCTGCCTCTTTTCTCTCAGCATTCAGTTTTGTTTTCCCTGCCTACATAAGTTCTGCCCTATCAACAGGTCAAGGAAGTTTCTTTATTCACCAATGGTATTCAGAGCACACAGAGGGGAATCCCACATCAGAGAAAGGTATTATACATGTCAGTGTAATTGGGACTGAGTATTTCACAATGTGAAGATATACTAGGGAACAGATGGATTTACCCAAGGCTTGTATCAACTCTCTGTGGTATCTGACTAATGATGAATCATCTTCATGACGCAGAGACTGGGTACACTGCTTCAGCCAAATAAAGAGCTGAGCATCTTCAGACTGAAACAGCCTGACTCCATCTATTGGATGACAGGAAGCATCAAGGACACACAAGGCCCAAGAGGGTTTCTTGCCAGTGTCCTAACAATAAGTAAGGAGTTAAAATTATACTGCACTATACTACACAGAGCATTTGTATAATGACTGGGCATTCTACACAGAAGTATGTCACAGAGAAATAAATTGTGAAGGTTAACTTTTGTTTTAATCTTGACTGGGTTGTAAAGAACCTAGGTCATTAAGAAGGGAATTCTGCTTTGGAATCCAGGGAGATTGTCTCCTAAACTTGGGGCACAGATGAGATAAAAGTGAAGAAGGAGAAATCAAACAGCTCTGCTTTATCGTGTGCAGCTTCCTAGACATTCGACTTCACATAATCCCCCATTACTGATGGACAGTGCTGAACCTGAGAGCCAACCTTATTCTTTCTTGTCTTAGGTTTCTTTCAATATGTGTGTGACAATAAGTAGAGAGAATTCAGATACTAGAAAAACAAACAAAATGGGTCTTCAGAGATGGCTCACTCTGGAAAGTACTTGCTGCATAAGCTTGAAAACCTGCATTTGAACTCCTGACATGGAACTCATTGGACAAAAAACCAAGGTGAAATGCTCAGCTTCAGGTTCAGTTAAAACCTCTGTCTCAAAAATTAAGGTGTGATCATCTAGGAATGCACCTAATATTGACTTTTGACTTATATTTGTTTATGCATACATATGTATGCTCACCTTCATGAACAAGAGCTCATGCACTACACCGACTCACCGATACCACATATGTAACACACACACACACACACACACACACACACACACATATTCAGTACCATACAGAAGAGACAGAGAGATAAACACCCATACATAAAAACACATACACAAAAGGGGAGAGAGAGAGAGAGAACACAAAAAGAATTTTAGGAGATAAAAATTTCTATATTGAAAGCAAACAATAGGTCTTAAAAATCAAATCCAAAACATGAACACTGTGAATTTTGAACAAAAATATGAGTAGAACAGGTACTTAACAATTGATGTATAATGCTAGGCATTTTTCTTGTGGTTTACATTGATTATACCATATAATCTTCACAATAAAATTTCAGAAGCTTTTCTTAACACTAGCAGTGGAAGACACTGAGGAAGAGGAAAATTAAATGCCCTAAATCAAACAACCTGACAAAGTTAGGGAATGTCAGGCCAGATTCAAACCAACCCACACTCTTAAAAACTCACTTGGATTCAATAGAAGTTTCTCAGCTACATGATTTGATCAAAAGCCCCCAAATATAATCCTGCCCAAAGTCACTTCATAGGAGCTAAAAAATCTTTTTTGAACAAAGATAGGAATGAAGAAAATTCTTGAGAGCAAAAGTGCTATAAACATAAGAGACATGGGAGAGGCAAGGCACTCTTACATCTTGGAAACGCCTCTATTGACTGTGTGTTCATTGACTTTCTTGTCTCTGTGATATCCTAAGATTGGGGCCTTGTTTTAGAAGATTATGAACCTAAGAGAGGTGACTATGTTTGAGATAGGCTTAATGGTAACCTCCCATTGCAGAGAGTTCTCCCTCTCATGAGACTGAACTAACTACAGGAAACTACAAAGCTAATTTGGATTCCTTGACGCACCTCTTGCTTCCTCTCTTGTGCTGTGTCCTATCTCACACAGGCATCATTTGCTAACTCCTGCCATGTTCTGACGAAACCAGAAAAATATTAGTTAAATAGCAAGAATACTGTTAAGCTAAATAAACGTCTTTACTTTAGAAATAATTCAAGCTCAAGTACTTTTTGGCAAAAGCAGAAAACAGATCAAGATAACCCATAGAAGGAAAGAAAAATGGGAAATGTGTCCCCAGGTGAATTGTTTCTCTCTAGATCCTCCTTCACAGAACAAAAGTCATAAACTGACAGTAACATTCCTTGAGATCTCTGAACTATCTTTGATTCACATCTCTCCCTGGAATCTAGGGCTCAGAGCAAAAATGAACAAGAAAAACAAGCCTTTTGGGCAGTACCTTTGACCTTGTTGCTTCTCTCTTCTGAACAGGACAAATGCTCATACAGCTAAACTCTGCCCTTCTGTGGCAATCCCTGTCTCATATCCCTGAGACAAGGCATCCATGCCCTTACTCATTCATGATGCTGATATTTCACTTCTGCTTTTCTTTGTTTGCCCAGACACTGATCTTCAAAATTTTATTTTCAATGAGGTTATTTAGGAAGGACTTGGCAACAAGCATGATGAACAGTCTCCAAGTGGTTGTCTGTTCTTCTCCCTCATCCTCATCTTAGTAGGACTTGTTGTCTATTTCTGTGTAATCTTTTTACAGGGCAGTCCTATACCCCTGGTCACAGGGATAAATTCCTATCCTATGACCTCATCCATACCAGAGTACCAAAGATGTTGGTTAGGGCATCAGTTCAAGGACTGGTGTCACTCAGATTTAGAGTGTGTCTTCTCACATAAATCATAATAATCTTGAAACTTACTCACAGAAATGACCAGAGATTTGTTGCCAATATTTCAAGTTGTGACAAGATGGCAGTCAATATTGCCATCACTACACATTCTGATTCCCTTGAGCAGCACAGTAAAGCAATAATTGATGCCAGCAATGATGGCAAACACATCCTTGGGTACCACATATCTATGGTACATTAGGCAGCAGTCATGAATTTGTCATGCCTAGGCTCACATTTTAGTATCTAGTTGGGTCTTAGAAGCAGGTGGTAGTGATGCCAAACATGCCAGTTGCTCATGGCAAGCCCTCTGTACAGAGATTACTGGCACATAAGTAGTCATGAGCAAGAGGGTGAGACATGGAAACAATATGTCTCCATGGAGCTTTTCTCAGTCAGTCCTATCTCTGCATTCATTTTTGTAATTCTAGCCTTGCAACACTATTTTAGCAACTTTTAAAGAATGTTAGATGCTGAATCAGGTACCTGATCCGTCTCATCTAATTTTACTTAACTTGTTCATACATCCATTGATGTAAGAATAATTACTCTTATTTATACCCATAAGAAGTTTACCATCATAGAAATTAAGTAAGTTGTCCATATTCCGTAGCTAAAAAAAAATTTAGTATATAAATGAAATATGTGAATGAATTAAATTTATTTGAGGATCAGATGACTTTATTCTGCTTGTCAAACATGGGTATTTTGTGCATGTACACTTAAGAGGACACAAGGACTCATATTGATTGATATTTGTTGCTTTCTCTTGTCCCTAGAACTAAGAACATTCCATTTATCTGTAAAGAAAAGTATTATACAGATTTTGTCATGACATTCCTGTCCTCAAGACTTAAGAATTGTCTCCTTAATTGTGGAAAAAATGAATGAAGTCAGGGCTTCACTAACTGCTCAACAATGGGCTTATTGCCTTGAAGAAGTATGTTCCAAAGCCCACAAATTTCTATGGCATTTACTATCTTCATTTTTTAATAGAAAAAGTTATCAAAACCAATTTAAAGAAGGAAGGCTTTATTTAGAATCAGACCTCAAGGGTGCAGCCTATCATGGTGGTGAAGTTGTGGCAGCAGCAGCTTGAGAAAGCTGATTACATAGCCCCATGGCAGGAAGCAGAAAAGAGATGAATGCTGGTTTTTAGTCAGCCCTTTTGCTTCTTTGTGGTTATCCAGGACCTCAGCTCATCAAAGGCACCTCTACATTTAGCATGGGTCAGCCCACCTCAGAGCAACGTAGAAACACTTAGGCGTGCCCAGATGATTGTCTCCTAGGTCATTCAAATTTGACAAGCTGACAATCAACACTGACCATTACAGCATGCTAAGCACAGTATTTCTGATTCATGTTCATGCTTACTGAATAAACAGCACAAGGACCAGAGTTAGAAAATGTCACTTTAAACCTTTCTCTCAGCTCATTCATTATGGATAGCTGAACATTGATGACTCCCAGCTTTATGTTGTTTCCATTCACTCATCAGCAACCCTGGCTGGAGGTAAGATCACGTATATCTTATAGAAGAGGAAAGTGGTGGGGAAGGATGCACGGTGGGCACTGGAGTTCTCTGCTTGTCTCAGTCCTTTCTAAGGGTCTGCTGCCCGATGGGAGGAACGGGGCAAGCCGAATGTAGAATGTCAGCACACAGACCTGAGCACTTAGGCTTGACAGTCACAACCTGACAACTTCAGTGGTAAATTCAACTCCAGGCAAGATGTTTAGCCACTCGCGATTGCTGTACCTTCCTCATTAAACAGAGAGAATGCATCTTCTGCAAACCGGTGCTGGGGAACCATCTCCTCTGTGAAATGCAGAGCATGGCACTTCCGGCTAGTAGTTGCTCTATAAATAACAGCTCTTTCTATTACAAAATCAGCTCAAGGACAGGGAACATGGCTCAGTGAGTAAACAGTATCTGTTGGCCAAGCTGAGGACCTGACTTTAAATCTCCATTACTCACATAAAAGGCCATGTGTGACCACCTATGCCTATAACCCCAATATTGTGGAGGGCAGAATCAGGGGGAGTTGAGAGTCTTGCTAGCCACTAGCTTATTTTCAAGTTCAAGAGATGCCTTCTCGTACCTGTTTTTTCTCTAATTTCTTTGCATATTTAGGGGTACACATACTCACACACATATGTATGCACACAACATCCATACATACATTGCACACATAGAAACTTAAACATATGTACACATACAACTTGGCTCAAGAGGCAGCTATTCAAATATATCTTGAGGACCATGACTCTTTGTCCCCTTCTACACCTTCCTCCTGTGTTCTATTTTGGTGCCATTGATGGCTTCCACTCTGTTTTCCACACTGCATCTAAAATATCTGTGGACTGCACCTGTCTTCTCTCAAACTAGTGTTTGTGAGACAAGAATAGATTTATTCACTTCGTGATTCTGGTGCTCAAATCAGTCAATATTAGAATATAATTTGTGTGAATTATTTTTTGCATAATTGAATGAAGGAATGATGCATAAAAACTCAACTCATAAAAATAAACGAGGAAGCAAATAAATAAGAATTAGCACATACATAATTTATTGAGAGTCACAAAATAATCTGAGGTTTGGGAATTTATCTCAGATGGTAAAGTATTTTCCTTGCAAGTACAAAGACCAGCACTCCATCAGTAAAAACTGGAAAGAAAAGTCAAGCATGTTAGTTCTGGGGTGGCACAGACAAGAGAAACCCTAGACCTATGGGCAGTTAGTCCACCTGAATTAATGAGCACCAGGCCAATGAGAAACCCAGGTACTTTGGCCAAAAACAAAGGTAGGTGGCACCCAAGAACAATACATGCAGGCATACCCATACACACACACACACACACACACACACACACACACACAAATAAATAAATAAACTGAAAAAGTCAATTGAATTTAATTATTTAATTTATTTTTATTTATGAGTTTTGTAAGTGCACGAACAGATTTATTTACTCTGTGAACTTTGGTGACAAGCTCAGTCAACAATAGAATGTAATTTGCATGAATTAATTTCTGCATAATTGAATAATGCATAAAAAACTGAGCACATCAAAAATATATGAGGGAGCAAATAAATATGAGAGCTGATAAATACATGAATAAATGAGAGATTAATAAGAATTTGAGAAATTTGTGGGTTAATAAAGAGGAGAAGCATGAAAAAATTATAAGGCCCTTGCCAGAAAATCTCACTCAGGCTCCCTCTCCTCATCAGTGTGCTTGGAACCAACAGGCCATACTAAATGGATGTGTGAAAGGAATTTCTCTAAGTGGCTGTTAAAATTCTTGGCAATTTGAAGGTGACAGTGCTTTAATTTCAGGGTAATGCCACAGCTTTATGACTTCGTAGTTTTGTTTAATGGCTCAATTTAGCAGGAGATTATGCTGTCTGCTGCTCACCCAGAGAGACCACTTCAAAACCGAGACTTCCCCACATGGCATTAATATCCACTGCTGGACTTAGCTTGAGAAACAAGCCTTCTGGAAGCCCTGTGTGGCCCACACTGCAGATAACAATACAAAGCATAAAACTCTGCTTCTTCTAACTGGTGGATGGCTGTACTTGAGCCCTTTGGAAAACCCTTCATTACAGAAGTCAAACTGCCCCTCTGAAATGTAAGCCACAATACAAGTTGGAATGATACAAAGAAGCGACAACACTAGTATTATTCCAAGCAATTAAACTGCAAATGAGTTGTAGCACATACATCACCCATGATAGAGTCTTCATGAGAAACCCATTTTCAACTTTCTCCCAAGATGAGCTAAACCTACTGCCAAGAGGACGATGCTCCTGCTTTCAGGGAAGGTGAGAAACACAAGGCAGGACAGTCAGGGAAAAGTAAAATAAGCATGAGAAGGGAAAAGAATCCCTCACTGTGGAGTCTGGTTGATGCTTAGAGAAGCCAGTACTCCAGAACAATGGCAACTAAAAAAAACTCTTTCTTTCCTTCTGCTGAAAATTCAATTTCCCAAGATTCCTAACAGAAACACTGCAACTCTAGCGTCTTCCAGGTTAGCTCTTTAGATTATAATCTCCTTCAAGAAATGTCTATAGCCACTCTATAATTTCAGTTAGCAAAAGGCATAAGTAGAGGGGTGTCTGTGAACAATCCTTTCAGATGTATCCTGAGAGCTCCTAAATAGTTTATATACCCAATGCTAAGGCACTTGGTGGTTGCTGTGCTTGAGAAGCCCAACTCACACCTGGATGTTGCCTATTCTTTCTCTGAGCACCTCTCTCTCTCTCTCTCTCTCTCTCTCTCTCTCTCTCTCTCTCTCTCT
>NC_022013.1:15748465-15753487 GCF_000317375.1 Microtus ochrogaster | reverse complement strand
CTGACTCAGCTTCTTTCTCCCAGCATCCTGTTCTGTTTTCTCCGCCTACCTAAGGGTTGGCCTATGAAATGGTAAGCTAAGCTAGCCATGTGGGCGGCAGGGTGCCTGAGCACGCAGCCCCGCCGCTCTTATTTCAACATATATTTCATATATATTCATATTTCAATATAAATTTATAATTTATATTAATTCTCCAAATCAGTTAATTGGGAAGCAATTGCCAGTTATTTATGAACATGAGGTCGGGACAGGAAAACTCTGCCTACACTCAATACTTAAAGTCTATACTAATATAGAATTTCTAGACTGCAGTTATATGGCTCAGTGGGTACAAGCACTTGTTTTTTAATTTAATTCCTGGTACATACATGACAAAAGGAAAAATCAGACTGCTGAAAGTTGTTCTCAGAACTCTACACCTACACAGACATCACACAAACACAAGTATAATAGATGCAATGAAAAATTGCTCCCCAAACCCAAGAGACAGAAACAGAGACTAAGAAGAAATAATTGAGACACAATCTCCAACATCCCCAGAATTTGTCATTTTTTTCTTTAAAGCAAGAATGTCCAAATACTCAGCTTTCTTCCCCAACTTCTAATTCACCCAAAGCAGGAGTGAATTTTTTTAAAAGTGGTTTTGCTATGCTATCTTTTCCATTTCCAACTCTGCTGATGTAAGTTCCAAGCTTCTACCCATGGTTAACCATGCCACAAGGCATCAGTGTAAAGATGTGACAACTGTCCTCATCTGTTAAGGTGCTTGAATACTGTCTACACTAACTGCAGACTTTGAGTAATCATATTGTTGTATATTATGATCACTTTTGTGTCAAAATCAAGGCACTTGCTCAACATACTTTGTCCAGATTCTTGTGAACAGTTCGCTTGGTCTTGTTACCTGTTCTGAGGTAAATAGGCTAACATATAAGAAACATCAGAGAACAGCTTTCACAGAGCAGCAGTGAGGGCAGCTTGATACCTGTTTTGTTATATGTAATTTTGCTATGTGAAAATTAAAATTAAAATGTGGGATTCCCTTCTGTATGCTGTGATTACCATTAATGAATAAAGAAAGTGCTTTGGACCTATAACAGGACAGAACAGAGGTAGGCATGGAAAACTAAACTGAATCCTAGTAGAAAGAAGGTGGATTCAAGGAGAAGACATGTAACCCCACCAGAGACAGACTCCAGAACTTTATTTGGTAAGCCACAGCTTTGTGTCAACACAGAGATTACTAGAAATGGGTTAAATCAAGTTGTAATAGCTAGTCAATAGGAAGATAGAGCTAATGGACCAAGCAGTGATTAAATAATATAGTTTCTGTGTGGCTATTTCATGGCTGGGTGGCCAGAACAAACAGGCAGCCTTCTATAAAACCTTTCAGTGGTGGGGAACAGAGGAGCATTTCTACCCTGCCACCATAAGAAGCTTGAGGAACACTTTTAAGGATCTCAGCTTAAAACAAACTGGGATTTTTAGGTTTGTCACAGAAAAGATTTCAGTACTAACCAGTCTGAACTGAAGTTGTGGTTTTATCAATGAATCTCTTCATTCTCTATCTCTCTCTATCTCTCTCTGTGTATGCCTGTATACACACTTACACATGGCAGTATGTGCATGCATGCATGTGCATGAATGAGTGGTGGCCATAGGCAGATGGGGTTTTATTTCTCAATAGTATTCAATCATGTTTTAGAAGACAGTCTCTCATTGAATATAGGTTCATTGATCAGCTATATTAACAAGAAAATTAGCTCTAGGGTTCTGCTTTTTTCTGCTCTTCGGGAATGATATTGCTTATTTGCATCCCCTCTGGTTTCTATGCAGATAGTGGGGATCCATCCTCAGTTTCTATGTTTACATAACAGAGATATTACAGACTGAGCCATCCCCAGTCGCAAATATAAAAGTTTCTCCTATATTCCCAATGACTCATCATCACTGTGCTAGAGCAGTGGCCTAGCACAAATGAAGACCGAGTAATATCAATTCTTGTATTTCTGTGACAGAAAACACTAAGCACAGAGCAAATGTCTCAGTTCCAGATAGCTGTAGTTGTTATTCTGTTTCTACTACCCACTAGCATCATCAATGCATTATTGAACCTAAGCAATGCCATTTCTTCAATCATGTCTGTTTCCTCAGGTTAATACTTGGTATGTTCCATATATGGTCTCAACTCAAAGGATAGTTTTGGCAACAGTTTTTTATGTGTGTCTATATGTAAACATGTGCACATACATGCACATGTGTGTGGATGCCAGAGTAAACCTTAAAAACCGTTCATTACAATATACACTCTCCACCTTGTTTATTTGAGAACAAGTCTCTCATTGCTCTGTAACTTGATGACTGGTCTAGAGTGATTGACTAGTGACCCCCAGAGAGTCACCTGACTCTGTCTCCCCAGTGGTAGGATTATAATCAGGTGCCAGCAAAGCTGGATATTTTTGCAAAGGTATTAGAGATGAAAACTAGATTCACATGTTTGTAAACAAGCACTTTACTGATTGTGCTGTCTTATTGGAACCTTGAAAACAGTAATCTTACAATGATGACTAGACAAATGATAATTAAAACAGAAATTGGAGGCGTTGGCATATTTTATTCTTGTTTCAGCCTTTGGTAGAGCAATAGAAAGTGCACACTCTTTCTGTTCTGTGTACCCTCACACATGTATAAATATGTGTGTATGTTTTTATTATGCATATGTATGTATGTATATTGTGTCTTCACAGGAATGTATATGCTTGAGTGTGACAGGATATATACATGAGTGTGTATGTGTCCACATGTTGGAAGTAGAGTGCTTGGGAATGCAGTTAGTAAGAAGATGCCAGCACAAAAAAAACCATTATAAATATCATTGCACAAACTACTGAGCTCTACTTAGTTTTCTTTTTATGATGTATGTCCAACATTGGTAGTTGACTCAAAACATGAAGAGAAAGAAATGTCCATAAGTGTCTCCTTCTTACATTCTCAGTAACTATCATTCACCCTTTTCTGACAGATAGGTGGGTGCCCAAGGAATAACTCAGAGCCACTTCTTTAACCAGAAAGCAAGGCTAACCACTAAGGCCAAACTCTGTGGATGCAGTTCTTTCTTTGCTGTCAATAGCTGGAATGATAATCTATTACCTGCAATCACACTTCACAATTATGTCTAGAAATATTGAAGAGATCTCAATCACAATCATCTCCCTACTCCATTATGTATGCTTGGATGAGTTTTAATGAAAACGGAGGCTGCTGCCAAAGCAGAGAGAATTGGAGTATCATAATCGCGAGGGTGTAAGACTGAGAGACTATAAAGGTGGCTTGCAAATGGATTAGGAACTATTTGAGAATGAAGAACAAGTTTGGTTGGAGATTTGCCTTAACATTTTTTGAAAATTTGCTGTAATGCTTGTCTATTGCCCTGCATATGTGAAACTGGCATTGGCTCTATTGAGACAGAAAAGGGAATGTGTTCGGTGAGTGACGACACAAACAATTTTGCTGGAATTTACTAAATAACAGAAAAAATGTGCAGTTTGAAAATAAATATATTTAATAGGTAGCCAACTGTCTGTTGGCATTAAAAATGCACAAACTAACTACACACTGAGACCTAAGAAAAATGTGTGACAAGTGCCCAGACTGACTGCAATCTGAGTTCTTAAGAAAATGTGGCCATAGATTCTCACTCTTCTAATTGTGCTTCATCTTTATTAGAAGATAAGACTTCTTTCTAGACTCCTAAAGTTTTTAGTGGATAAAAATTCTCTCCAGACTTCTAAAGTCTTGTAAATAACAAAGCCATTTAGAACAGGTGAAGGCTTTATTTTTCATCTCATGGTGAGAATGGACATAAAGCTCTCAACTGTGTGGACAACTGATTCTTCAATCACTACATAATATCAGTTCATTGTTTCAAGACTGTCTGATTTAGAAGAATTGAGATTTCATGTATGCCAGGGTTAATATTAACTGCCAGCCTGGTAGACTCTAGTCCTAGTTCCCTAGGACTCTGAGCACATTTTGGAGGGACTTTTTGCTTGGGATGGACTTCAGTTGGGCGGGGAGACCTCTCTTAAGCATGGAACCAGGCACTATTGTATGGACTGGGATCCCAGTGTGAACAGAAAGGATGGATCAAGGAGTCATCTAGTATCCACCTCTCTCTGCTTTCTGCATATGGATGCAATGCAGCCAGCTGCCTCATCCTTTTCACCCTTTCTCTCTTCAGTTGTTTTGTCTGGTATTTTGTCACTGCAATGAGAGAAAGATCTTTTTCATCATATATACTGAGATTTTCACATTAGTCCTGAAAGGCAGTTTTATCATCATTACTTTTCCAACAAGGAAACCAAATCTAGAGCGAATAAATAACTTGTCCATAGTTGCATGGCTATAATGTTCAAGAATTTGAATTTAAGCTCTAGTGAAATCCAAAACATATTCCACTCCTATGCCTGTTGGACAGCGAAGACTTAGAACAGAAGCTGCTAATCCTAAAAACAGTCAACACCGGTTAAGACAGAATACTAAGTCTGTTTCCACAGCTCCAAACTGTTCAAAATTTAAAGGAAAAGGGCTTTAGTTCAACATACACTGTACAAAAGTAGAACAGAGTAAAGGAGAAAGAGGTTCTTGAACTTGGTAGTGATTTCATTCTGCTCAGTACATTGGCATCATCAAGGAAGGGGTAAGAGTAGACCTAAATTTGCCACACTCTGCATTACTCTTCTTTCCACTCTTTAAACAAGATGCCTGAGGGTGCTCTGTGAAGAGCTTTGTTCAGATCATCAAACAGTTGAGTGCCCACTATGGCAAAGGTGATGGAGGCAGTGGAGATTATGTGATGACAGAGGAATCCAAAGAGACTAAGAGAGATCATTCTGCACTTTTATAAAAACAATCTTGTGACTCGGGAGACAGAGGCAGGTGGATCTCTGTGAGTTCGAGACCAGCCTGGTCTACAGAGCTAGTTCCAGGACAGGCTCCAAAGCCACAGAGAAACCCTGTCTC
>NC_022013.1:15742904-15747603 GCF_000317375.1 Microtus ochrogaster | reverse complement strand
GCGTGCGTGCGTGTGTGTGTGTGTGTGTGTGTGTGTGTGTGTGTGTGTGTGGTGGGTGTGGGGAAGTGAGAAAAGAAATTGTGAAGGCTTACTATGATTAAAATCTTCAAGATAGGTTGGCAGGCTAGAAACTCTGGAGATTTGCAGCTCAGGTCCATAACACATTCTGTCAATTCCTTCTTATCTGGGGGAAGCCACTGTACTCCTCTGACTCTCAGTCAATTGCATGAGGTTCCTCCACATTATTAAGGACATTCATCTTTGAATTCACTTTGTAATTGTTAGCCTTATTACAAAAGTACATTCACAGGGAGTGCATATGAATGACTATGCCTTGTGACTAGGTAGTAACATTACCAGATTTCAGCAAGCTTTGCTATGTAGATAATGTACACTGATATATAAGTCACAGTGGCAACAGTTGTCTATATTATATTTTAGGAGTCCAATTTTGTCTATTCTAGATTCAATGAAACCAAACGCGCAAGTATCTGATGGGTGACCTTTGATTTCAGAAGGCCAAAACTCTACGATCAGAACACGTTTCTGCTGTGTGGCCCTTAGAATGTCCCAGCCCAGTAGTTCCCTGGGAACATATTTATCTACATAGGACCTCTGCTTCCTCTCTCTCCCTCGCCCCTTAAGTGCCCTTTTGTGGATATGTAGCACTCACTTCCCCACACCCACCACACACACACACACACACACACACACGCACGCACGCACGCACGCACGCACACACACACACCTCTTGAGGTAGCTGAGTCTTCTTGGACCTTCACCCCCAAACTAAGCTTACCAGAAAACCTACAAAGCTGACAAATCTAAAGAAATTCAACAATTCCCCAATATTACAAAAGCACATTTGTATTTCATATTTTAGAATAAAATTTGTAATTCCACAGTGTAAACAACTTATTGTGTACAGGTTATGCACAATGTTAAAGGTCTATAAATAGTTCATCATGTGCACACTGATAATTCCTTATTATGGGATATACTTGAACCTGATGGCACCTTGGGAGTATTGGAACACCAACCCTATGCAGAGAAACATTATAGTCATCAGGGGTACAGACAGAAAATCTCATAAGACTCACCACTGAACAAGAGGACTAAGATTCAACTTTGGAATGATTGACTGCCTCTATTTTTTTTTTTTTAATTTATTTATTGAGCACGAGCAAGGAACTCAGGACCGCGAGGGGTACACCCACATTCTGAGACAATGGGGATGTTCTTTCGGGAATTCACCAAGGCCAGCTGGCCTGAGTCTGAAAAAGCATGGGATAAAACCGGACTTGCTGAACAGAGCGGACAATGAGGACTACAGAGAACTCAAGGACTGCCTCTATTTTTAATTTCCTGTAAAGTTTGGTAGCTGGAGATGGGATGGAAAAATAGATCTGGGGAGTGATTCTCTAGTTTCCCAGATGGCCATATCTTTGAGGGAAAAAAAGCTTAAAAATTAGATATGGGGGGAGGGCCTTGGTCCTGCCTCAAAATGATAACCCAGACTTTATTAACCCCCCATGGGAAGCCTTACCCTCTTTAAGTAGTGGATAGCGGGACTGTAAGTGGAAAGTGGGGGGAATGGGAGGAAGGAGAGAGAGGGAACTGGGATTGGTATATAAAATAAAAAGAAATTTAAAACAGTAAATTTTTAAAATGTGGAGAAATAATTCAATTCCTAGCTCAGTTTATTGGCATTTGTAAAGACGGCCAGCTTAAACCCTCATGTTAAGGTCACACTTTCTGGTTGGCTTTGCTACATATTTCACAGCATCACAAGTCACTCCAATTTAACAACATAGAAGATTTAAGATTCCCCAAATAAAGGTTCATCCTTGATCACTATCATGGAAGTTCCTATCTATGACTATCTAAACTATTCACTCAGCATCACAGCAGCAGTAACAAGCCCATTGTGGAAAAGCTTCTCATTAAGGAAGTAGAATCACTGGTCTCAGTGGAACCCAACACTTCAGGGAGCTGAGTCAATCACACATCCCATGGGCCATCTGAGAGAAGGCAGGTTCACCTCAAGCCATGACCAGAAGTAGCCAAAATAGATGTGCCACGTTGGAAATTTTCTGCTTTTCCTTCCAACAATCCGCATTCTCTAGCTTAGTCACTACAACCCAAGAAGTCATGACACGCAGCTGAGTCTTCCCAACAAGTGACCCAGCTTTTCTTTCTTTCCTGTCTCTTTCTTTCAGATGCTGACCAGATATCACATATGCACCTTAGAGTGCACTGGGCAGTCCACACCCTTGCTCAAACATTCCCCTTTTACCATACAGCTTTCAGCCATGACATGGCCAATCTCCATGCTTCCTTAATCCAAGAAGCACGCTCTTCATTTCCTTCTCCATCCGCCTTCTCTGAGAAGCTGCTGAGAAATGCGACTTTTACCTGTCCTGAGATATTTCTCTTTTCAACTGTAATAAAACTCTCGTGGAGATGCTGTTGAACTTATTCTTAAATTCTTTCATTTATGAGACTAGGAATGGCAAGAAGGGAATGCTGATTTCTCCATCAGGACACAGGTCCGAAGTCTAGTTCCTCCAGGACTACAGCACCAAATTAGCAAGCCATAAGATCAATTACTCATTCTTCCTTAACCATAAGTGGATAAATTATCAAACAATAAATCCCAGAATAGGTAGGTTTCAAAAGCACCGTTCTGGATGAATAAAGTCTTCTATGTTCTTAGACTTTTGTTATTTTGGAAAGTTTAATTTTTTGTGCTATTGTAATATATACATTTTAATTTCAAAATATGTTGTACTGGATCAGGAAAAAGCCTGAATGTGGGTACTAAAATACAAATATGTGATTTAAGTGTATCTTAGGTTTAAATGAACAAATTCATTTATAGAAAAACAGGTTTAAACTTCTAAGAATTTAGTAACTTAATACTTTGAGATTTGATTATGCTTTGTTTTAGCATTTTAATAAATTTTTCTATTTTTTTGAATTTTTAAGTATAATCATTTATTAATTTTATAACAAAAAATCAAAATGCTGATTGTAAATGGAGATAGAGGGTTTTTTTTTTGCCCAGAACCATCAGTTTAAAATTAACACACAAAAGCTTATATTAATTAAAATGTTTGGCCTATAGTTTAGACTTATTACTATTTAGCTCTTACATTTAAATTAACCCATTTATATTAATCTATATTTTGTCACATGTCACACTTAACCAGTCCCCTGGCATCTTGCGTCTTTGCTGACTGACTTGTCTCTCCTGACTCCACCCTTCTCTGTATAAAAATACAGTCTGGCTTTCCAACCTAGCCTTACTATGCCTCACTATAGGCCAAAGCAGCTTTTTTATTAACCAATGAGAGGACTACATATTCACAGCACACAGAATGATTATGCCACAGCAGCTGATTATGGTGAAGATATAAGAAATGCAGAATGTCTAGTTAATGTTTCAGGGATGTGGATTATTACTGGACCAGAGGGAAGTCATGGTCCCAGCTAGGTGTTACCTGCAGCAAGTCATGAAATTCTGATATTCTATTTCTTCCATACAAGTTGGAGATTTTTTAAATATTTATTTGCTTATATTTTTCTGGTAGAATTAACAGAGATGATATTTTTAAGTTCCAATTAAACTCCCTAAAATGTCTGAGCTCAGTAGCTGGCAGTCACCTCACAGTTCCTGGATAGATGTGGCATCTGCTACTCAGCAGTAGGTATTTGTCTCCTTTGCCTTCTCTTATAGCCAAACAACCTCTTTGGAAAGCAAGAACCAGGGTAAATTTGCATCTAAATACCTTATAAATCATAGAACAAGTACATTTAGTGAATAAGGATATCCTAGACTATCCTAGAAGTCTGTATTTTTTTTAACGAAGAACTCATGTGTGAGTTATGTTTTGAATAGAACAAGCCCAGTCCTTGACTAGGGTGTTGAATAGTACTAGATAACAACAACCAAGAAAGCAAAGAACACAATTTCTATTCCTGCTCTAAGGCAATCACAAAGAGACAGATATTCATGAGTTTCAGGCCAGTCTGGTCTACAGTGTGAGTGCCAGGACTGGCTCCATATCTACTGTAAAAACCTACCTTGAAATAACAAATCAAAATCAAACAAACAAACAAAAAACAAAACTAAAAACAACTACAAGGTAGCTAGCATACAGCCACTCTTCTCTAGATGCAGTACTATGGGAAAGCAAACTAACAAATACAAGAGAAACCACAAGAACAAAATGCTAGCCCTTTCTGCAAACAGTGTCTGGCATCCAGTTCTTTGCATTCAGTTGGAAAAACTATTGAATATGCTTTGTCATTAATTCTTGTAGTGCTTCCCCTATATTCTGCCTCCAGCATCGCATGGCTGTTTCTGAGTTTATTGTCACCTGAACAACCATGGTGTCATTCATTTGCATATTTTTAGTGCCTTGGACACTGCATGTCCAGAAAGAGCTCTATAAGTATGCTGCCTCACTAAAGTGGAGCGTGGGGCAGAAATATTCCATGAAATGTGAGAAGCCTGATATTTGTTGCTTTGCTACTTGGTGCATCTGGCATCTCTGAAGAGCAGGGCTTGCTTGAAATGAATTATGAATGTTTATGTGTGTGTGTGTGTGTGTGTGTGTGTGTGTGAGAGAGAGAGAGAGAGAGAGAGAGAGAGAGAGAGAGAGAGAGAGAGAGAGAGAGAGAGACAGAGAGAGAC
>NC_022013.1:15730701-15742804 GCF_000317375.1 Microtus ochrogaster | reverse complement strand
TAGGCACGCTAGGCATAGAAAGAGGTATTTATTCAGTAGGTCATGAGAGGAAAGGGAAGGGGGAAAAGGGGAGAAGGGGGAAGAGCAGAGGGAGAGAGAGAGAGAGAGAGAGAGAGAGAGAGACAGAGAGACAGAGAGACAGAGAGAGACAGAGAGAGACAGAGAGAAAGAAAGGAAGAAAGAAAGAAAGAAAAAGAAAGAGAGATATGCCAATTAATGACAGTCTGACAGTCATAGTAGGAGTACTGGCAAAGCTAAATGCTAAAAAAAATTATCACATCAATGTTTGGCAATGTGGACTTTTATGATAGAATAAATTACCCATAAAGTATCACTTTTAAATGTTTCTTTAGCTTGTGAAGAGGGCACATATGTACCAATGTGAATCTGTGTAAATCAGAGGACAACATGTGAGAACCCTTTTTTGTTTGTTTGTGTTTTCTGAGACTGGGTTTCTCTATGTAACTTTGGAGCTTTGGAGCCTGTCCTGGAACTCACTCTGAAGACCAGGCTTGCCTCAAAATCACAGAGAGTCACCTGCCTCTGCCGCCCAAGGGCTGAGATTAAAGGTGTGCACCACCACTGCTCAGTTTAACATGTGGAAACCTTGTTGGAGTCTGTTTTCTCTTCCTACCATGCGGCAACCAGGGATTAATCTCAGATCGTCAGACTTGGCACCAATGGCTTTTACCTCATCATTTTCAGATGTCATTTCTGAACCTATGTAATTAATTTTTTAAAAGTTACATACTCTCAGGATATTCCATATAATACAGTCTTCCTGATGAAGAAGATGATGATAATGATGGAGATGATGGTGACTTTCAAGAAAACTGCAGTTCACATAAAAAGAAGCTATGCCTATATAGAAATTTTGTACAAAGCTAATTGGAACTTCAGTGATGGGAGGCAAGTCAAAACTCTGCAGATTCAATGTACCTTGTAAAACCTTGGCCTATTGAACAGTAACTTATTGACCATCTCCAAATATAACATTCTGTGACTTTCTGGCAAGTACTCTTGAAATAAATGAAGTAGTCCCTTTGTTTCATGAACATAAAGTCTGAGAAACCATCAGATAATATGTGAGACTCAGAGCAGAGACATTCAGCTTTCCTGAATTTCTCCAACTTGATGTTTGACTAGTCTATAACATGATGGAATATGGAATTTGTGATAACCTTTATCTGTTTTTTAGATTGATCATTTACTTGTTTCTAGAATAAGAATCTCTTATTTATGAATAGATTTCTAGAATCTCTTTTCCCTTTTGAGGCCAGGGCTATGTTTTTTAGGTCCTCATTGCTGTTCCAAGACATCTGATTATCTATAATCTTCACAACTCCTTGGTGTAGTAATCTCATTCCCATTTCACTGATGAATTTCTGAAGATCAAGAAAGTAGGACTCACCCAGACACACAGTTCATAGAACCTTCTGTGAATGAATTTTCCCCTTTGTGAATTAGGACTTCCCATAGGCTTTTATGCATTATTTTTTGTTTGTGTGTTTATTTATTTTGTTCTTATCTCCTTTTCTTTTTGCTGTTCATTTTCTATAGATAAGATGACCTTGGCACGCCCTACAGAAAATAGTGGGTAATTTACTCTGGATTTTTGAAATAGTCTCATTACCTTTACCAAGCTCCCTCTACCATTCTTTCTCAAAGATAACTAAGCTAATTCCTAAGATTTATCAAGATAGCCTCCTTCCCCAACTAAAGTCTTGTAAGTTTTGTTCACTCAGGTGTCCCTTTGCAGAAACTCTATTCCATCTCATATCAGCTGTTACCCAGGTTAAGCATGCGTGGAAAATGTGGCCCTTACCGGTGATATTGCAGTACACCTGGAGAGGTCCCAGCGGCCCGCTGCCATCAGAGTCAACATAGAAGAAGCCAGCCTTGTTCCCTTGGTGTCTGTACACTTCACAGGATTGCTCATAGATGGCTGGAAAGATAGAAAGACAAACTTTACTTCACTTTGAACATCCTTCTGCAGGGGTCAGTAGCTCATTCTTAAGCCTACTTCTCATGCTTCTTCCTTTCCCTTCCTGTACTGCTCCAAGAGCCTTTACAGCCCAGGGTTCTAGTACTTTGTGGACTTCTTCCCTATTTTAGTTTTATTTCTGTTGCTGTGATAAAATACCCTGATAAGAAAGCAACATAAGGGAGAGAGGGCTTATTTTAGCTCCCAGTTTTAAGTTGTTGTCTGTTTGGAGAAACCACAGTTGTAGGAACTCGAAGCAGCTAGTCATATCGCATCCACAACCATGGACACTAAGAAGCAAATGCACATTTGTCTACTAGCTAGTTTGTTTATACACTGTTTGATCTTTCCATTCAAATCATTCAGAAACTATGCTGGTTGGGCTATTATCAATGGACACAGCTAGAGTCATTTTGGAAAATAGAACCTCAATGGAAAAAAAAATGCCCCCACATGACTAGAGATTCGGGAACTCTTTAGGACGTTTTATTTATTAATGATGAATGTGTAAGGGTGCAGTTCACTGGAGGCAATGCAACTCCCCAGAATATTGTCCTGTGTGGCCCAAGAAAACAAGATGAGCAAGCCAGTATCAGTATGAATTCATTGTCTCCCTTTAGTTCCTACACCAAGTTCCTGTGAGTTCCTTCCCTGATTTCCCTTCATGATGAAATATGAAAAAGAGCTGAAACAAGCACTTTCCTTGTGGTCTTTATTGTAGCAATAGAAACATAATTAAAACAAGGACCCCTGTTGCCATCCACAGTGGGTCTTCCGTCACACATTAACAAAATGAAAATAGTCTACTACAAATGTGTCCTCACACCAACCCAATAGAGACTCCCTCTCAGGTGATTCAGGTTGTGTCAAGGGGACAGGTAAAGATAACCATCACACACCATTACTTCTATATTTCATTCATTCATTCTTCAAAGCCCATCTCAAGGGTACATTGATCATAAAATCTCCCCTCTTATCTGACCCTGGTATTTGCTGATTTACATTCTGTCCCTATGTCCTCACAGTGTATTAAACTAGGATCATCAGCACAGGTCTGTCTTCTAGAATGTGCTAAAGAACCTCGAAGAATCATGACTGTGTCATGTGACACTGAATCCTAGCACCTAACATATCTCTAAAGGCATTAGAGTTCAACAAATGTTCAGCTAGTGAGTTTAAAATTCAAATTTTTAGCAATAAAACATGAGGACACTTTCTTGGGGGATGTGTGTGCACATGTATTTGTGGGCTTGTATGTGGCACCAATAGTCAATGTCAGAGGTTGTTTGGCACCACTTGGTTTTCTCCTTGCCTATTTGGCTAGAATGCCTGATCAGTGAGTTTTAAGAATCTTCCTGTCAAACCTTAAAATGAGAATTACAAATGTGCACACTATGCCTGCTTTTACATGCTCTAGGGATCAGACTCAGGTATTCATGCTTGCAAAGCAAGCACTTTACCAACTGATATATCCTCCAGGCAAAAGGAACATTCTCTTACACTTACATGTGTGAAACTTAGGAAAGTAACTGACATAATACTGTATACATCTATTTTCACCTGACAATTGCCGCCTAATTTATAGATTATGTCAACAAGCATAATTTCACCAAGGGACAAAGACATAAATAAGAACAACAGTCTGTGTCCTCATGTTTACAGGCCATGACAGGCCCAAAGGTCCTTTCATACTCATGCAGGAGCCAGAATAGGAAGAGGTCACAGGGGTCACATAATTTGGAGCATTAACGCAGCTGTAGACTTGATAAATATTTACTTGATTATACCCAGCAAATTTGGAAGAATGCAAAGCCAACATCTTAAAAGACATATTAGCAATTTTAGGAATAAAAAATATATTTAACACTTCACAGAAAATCCTATAGTTTGGAGCAGCATGTGCACATTGAATTATGTCTTCTAGTCGTGCTTAAAACACTTCAGTGACTCCTAACATCATTCAAGATAGAGTACAAGCTTGTCACCTTAGCTGACTTCTGCCCCTGTGACTAATGCCCCATCCCAGGAATATGAAGCTACCGTTCATCATGATCAAGTGTGAGGGGAGCTTCAAATAATTCATTACCAGTCAGGTCCTAAAGCCTGAGAGAGTTAGAAATTCTTATACTTTGGAGTGAATTCAAGGTTATAAGTATATTCACGGAACTCTTTCTGGTATTCATGCACAATTTCTGAAGCAGAGGTTAATAAGGGTGTCATGGCGTGTGTCCTGAACACTGAACACAACAGGCTGAACCCTGAATCTCCATTGGTGAAGCTTGCCTGGAAGACTACGATCTTCAGAATCTATGTAATGCACTTTGATGTGCACTACACATGGGAATGCCAGCTAGTATGAGCAGCTATCAACAAACACACCTACACTCATAGGAGGGCAAACACATGAGAGACGTTGCCAGTGTTGTTTTCTCAAGAGCATGAAAGGAAAATAACACCCAGAAAACATGTGAGCATTTATTTAACTGCTGAGATCACCTAATCAGTGAGAACTCAGAGAGTTCTAGCCCTGGTACCTACATGGTGGAAGAAGAGATCAAGCTTCTGCATGTTTTCCTCTCACTTCCACGCTTATTCTCTAGTGTACACAATCACACAAATGTATTCATGTGAGCACACACATTAAATAAAATTGTAATATTTCACAAAAAACTTGAACCCTAGAAATGAACTGGGCAAACGTTTGCATTATGGCCACAACTTAGCTGCTCCTTTACTTTGGGAAGGTGGCTTTAGCCTTGCTAGCCTCTTCTAAGGTAATTTCCATGATAGACACCTCCTGTTATTCAGATACTCATGCTTGTCTTGGTTAATGCTCCCATTGCTGTTACAAAATATCTGACAAAAACAACATAAAGGAGAAACAGCTGTGTCTGGCTCACAGTTCAAGTGAACACAGGTTATAATGGAGGAGAAGACATGGCAGTTGGCATAGGAGCTGGGGTTAGATTATTAGAAAGCAGTGGTCACCATCTTCACAGCTCTTGGATTGCTCACTGAGGTAGAAGTCACTGGTCTCCTCAGGAGAGAGTCTGATAGAAAAGTACTATCTGAGACATTGTAGAAGACTCTACTACTGCCACAAAGGTGAACAAAACTTCAAGGTGTTTGAAGAGGGGCTGGGGATCTTCTTTATATTTTCAGATAGTGTTATGTTTCTCATAAATCTCACATCTTCAACTTGAAGAACTGGATGCCACCTGCAATTGTTATATGTTTGGGATAATTTTGGAATGTAAATTTGTTGGTTGTTAAATTGTACTTCTGCATAAGTGTGTGTGAGAGAGAGAGAGTGTGAATGCATGTGTGTGTGTGTGTGTGTGTGTGTGTGTGTATGTTTACATGCAAACAATGTATGTCTTTGCATTTTTACACTGGTGTGCTACTTGTCTTAGTTGGGGTTTCTGATGCTGGGATAAATACCATGACCAAAATTCATGTCGGGAAGAAAAGGTTTACTTCATCTTGAGCTCGTGTTCACCATCCAGGGAAGTCAGTATAGGAACTTAAATCAGAAACCTTGAGTCAAGAATTGATGACTGCGTCATGAAAAAGTATTGTTTACTGACTTGCTCCTCATGGCTTGTTCTGGCTGAGTTTTTATACCATTCAATAGCACCTGCCATTAGATAGCACCACCCACAATGGGCTAGCCAGGGAAAACATTATTCAAGAAAATGCCCTACAAGATTTTCTACATCCCAACTTAATGGAGGCATCCTCACAACTGAAGTTCCCTCTTCTTTGATGACTTGAGCGCTTAGGTATAGTTGACAAAATCTAGCCAGTACAGCATTCTGAGGTTTGCAAATGGAAGTCAGGGGACAATCTTAGGTGTTTGTCCTCATCTTTCTCCTTGTTTGATCCAGATCCCTTTGTTGTTTTTCCACTGCATAAGCCACAGGTTAGCTGGACAGAGACAGTCCAGAGTATGAGCACTGTCTGGCTTTTATGTGGATCCTAGGGATTTAAATTCAGTCCTTCATGACAAATGTACTATCACCCATTGAACTGTCTCTACACCTTCAGTTCTGCCATTTCTATATAAGAATTCAACTCTGAAGATTGACTGCTTTCTCTCTTGCTTTCATCTATGCACTCTAAACTCTTAAAACTTTTCTTGCTCTTATTTCCTGTGCTTACTTGTTTGCTTTGTTTTACCATCTTAGTTTAGTTTGTTTGTTTAGTTGTTTGGTTGGTTTTTCAAGATAGTTTTTCTCTGTAGCTCTGAATGTCCTAGACTTTCTATGTAGACCAGGTTGGCTGCAAACTAACAGAGATCTACCTGCTTCTGCCCCCCTCCAGAGTGCAGGGTTTAAAGGCATGCACCACTGCCACCCACACTCAGCTTTTTTTTTCTGTCTTTGTTTTGCTGAATATGTGTTTTTAGCTTTTTCTGGTCACTATGAGTTGAAATTACTGCTGAAACTTCAGTTGAGTTGTGTCAAATAAGACCAAGCATGTCTTACTTTTCCAGCATCCATTTGTCTGCATAAGTTTGATTTTGCATGCCCAAAGGACATGAGACACAAGATTGGGAACACATCAAAATGTACTTACAATGTCTTTTGAGAATAAGACAGGGCACAGTCTTACAGACTGCAGATTTTGTTGAATTTTTTTTGACACAGGTGTGTAACACATGAGGTAAAAATTAACTAAGACATTTAAGGCTAAAAGACCCTAAAGAAAATGAGCACATTTTTTCCTTTGGCTAAAAGCCAGATATGTCTCTGTGCCTCTGGTTAGCCTCATTTTTGCAAGAGGTCAGAGATGCCAGTTCCTCATCAGTGGGGGTATTGAACAGTAATCAAGACCCATTAAGGAAAAAATAAGCAGAGCTCTGTAAGCTTGAGGTCAGCAAATGCTACATAGTAACACCCTATTTCAAAAAAACAAAGCAAACCAAACAAACAAAAAAGGGAAGTAGAATGTCTGGCCTGGATGGCACTTAACACTGTAGTTGTGCCAGTTCAATCGTGTGACTTTTGGACTGAGTTAACCTGAAGCCATGCTAAGAAGATAGAAAGAATAAGTGCCCTACAAATGAGATGCTTCACAGAATTAGTGCTTCTGATGCAGTCTTTATAAGGTGAACCAACATGAGGTACAACTAGGTCTCCCCCCTTTTCTGAATCCTTATTCAGTGTTGCTCAGATGACTAGGAAGCCACAGGGAAGAAGGCCACCCTGGACGCAGTCATACAGTGGGCACCAGCAACAAATTACAAGTGAATCTTGAACTTAGATATTGACACATGAATGTTCTTGTGGGAAAGAAGACCCAGTATATTTATAAACTATAAGTGTCAAAACTCCTAGCAATGATTTAAATTCAGATATAAGAAAATAAAATGGTCAAACACAGTTAAAATAAAATTAATGAAAAAAGAAAAGGTAAATAACTTAATGTAAAAATATAAGATGTCAAACCAATATTGATATCACAAAATACTAATGTCAAGTCTAAAATTTGATAGAGGACATGGAGGCAGACTGCCCTGGAGGCCACAAGATTTATTTCATTCAACAGAGAACATGAAGGAGCCCCAAGTGAAAGGGAAGGAGCTCAGATTATCCAGATCAGCAAAGATATCTGCTTCCTTCTGACTTTTGTGGTAAGAAGAGGTGGCTGTCTCATACTGAGAGAGAGTGAGGGAAGAGCCTAGCATGTGACTCAGACAGGGGAGATATTGGGAAAGGTCACATTTAATTAACTGATGCTCCTAAGACCGGAAACCTGATGTGCTTGGGGGAGTTAAGAATGTCATGCTAGGGCTGGAGAGATGGCTCAGTGGTTAAGAGCACTGTCTCTTCTTCCAGAGGTCCTGAGTTCAACTCTCAGCAACTCTATGATGGCTCACAACTGTCTCTAGTGGGATCTGAAGCCCTCTTCTGACATAAACATTTACATGCAGATAGAACACTCATACATAAAATAAATAAGCAAACCTTTGAAAAAATGAATGTCATGCTTTTGGAATCTGAACAATTGGAGAGTTTATAGACTCGCAGGCACACAGTCTGACTCTCCTTGTAGAATCAGATGTGGCAGAGCCAACACTAAAGATGACTCTCTTTTGGGATGTTAGTCTTTCTGCTACAGATCCCCAGACCTGCTATCCTTGGAGTGCTGTTCATTGTTGCTGACGCTGCAGACGACTGGAGCCTGATTAACTCCTCCCTTATGTCTAGCAACATCATTTCTAAGTTTTTCTTAGCTAAAACTGAAGCTGCAAGACAATGATTTATTGAAATAGATGCTGAAATACAGAAGGGCAGTTAGGAAAATAAGTATGAATACGTCCACAGAAAGTGAAGGTATTGTTATTTCTGAAAATGATGTTTTTGTTATAGAAAACAACTCGGGGAAAGTGGCATATGATGACGCACCAGCAGCTGAGGCAGGAGGATATTCATGAATATGTGGAAGAGCCAGGCTACAGAACAGGACCCTATGTCAAGCATCAGAAAGACAGCCAGCCATTGCACTGATACAGACTCAAGTTCCAGGTCTCAGAAACCCACTGCTTCTTCAATAAACATTATCAGATGCCCTTCCTGCCACTGTCAATGTGCATGCTAATCCTCAGTCCATCTTTTGGCCTCCCCTGTTAGATTGTGAGTGCCTATAGTACATATATTTTTCTTTGTTTCTAAATGGCCCATTGGTCTGGGGAGGTAGCTTTGCACACAAAATGTTAACTGTGTAAGCACAAAGTTATCATTTTAACTCCTCGGAACCCAGGTACAAGCCAGGACTGTGGTTACATGCTTGTGATCTGAGCACAGGGAACTTCAGACAGGAAGAGCTTTGGATCCTGACCAACCAGCCAAGCCTAGCTAATGAGTTCCATGCAAGTGTCTCCAAAGGCAAAGAGGATGGTGACTAAGGAATGACAGTCAAGATTGTCCTCTGGCTTACACACACACACACACACACACACACACACACACACACACTCAAATGTACATAATTAATGACTATTAATTGAAAATTTCTATTGATGATAAAAGCAGAACTGAGGAAATCCAACAGAAGCTATGGGAACCACTGCCTCTGCAGCAGCAGTAGAACTCAAAGCAGTGCATAAGATATGACCTTATGCATGCTTTCTGGGTACTCTAGATTAGCACAGGAAGAGACCTATAGGAGAATCACAGCACACTCTGATGTGGAGAAACTGAATGACTAAGAGAAAATTAAGAGGAAGTTGTTGGTAGGGCTTGAGTGATAGCTAGCAGTAGAGTGCCAAGGACTTGAGCTTGATGATAGAACCAACATAGACAGCTGTGTGGAATAGTGTGTGCCAGGAATCCCAGCTGAAATGGAGATCTCCAGGTTCAGTGAGAGACCCTATCACCAAAAATAAAGTTAGAGTAAGTGCATAAGATATCCAACATTGACTTCTGACATCCTTATGTACATATATCTATTTGCATATGCTTATATATTGCACATACAAGCACACCCATGAACAGGAACACATATATTACTGGAAGTTTGAAGAAATCTCTTTGTGGCCACCAGATGATACCAGGAAAAGATATTTTGGATTTTAGCCTCCCTAATAGAATAATTTAGGAATTATGAATAGATTTAATTGGAAGCCCAAAGAAATTGTATGAAATTCCCCAATAATCAATAAAAATATTATGCTGTGAAAAAAAATAATAAAGAAAGTCCCAAAAGCAGACAAAGCTGAAAAATCTCAGTAGCTGCTCAGAGATGGAGGATGAAGATACAGAAATAAAAGCCATTCTGTTTGTGTTAAGCAGACAGGGAGATTAGCCACATGATGACAGGTGGCCACAATGTGGAAAAGAGGGCATCAGAGAAAGGAGAAAGTCTGAGTACCAAGGAAGGCATTTTTAGGCTCCAGTCAACATCCAATAGAGAAAGACAGAAGAGAAGAAAAAGGAAGATTTTTCTTAGTAACAACTCAAAAATGCCCACAGATCCATGAGACAACTCATGGCAGCTTCCAGTGACTGCACAAGGAAGTAGGGATTCTGGGAACAACTTTACCTAAATAAAGAAACAATTCTTTTTTCACTTTTAGCAGATCTTAAGAATCTATCTTCTGGAGGCTTAGTCCCATAGCCAAGTAATAGGCAAGCCTAATATTAACTCTTAAGAAAGAAGACAATGGTATACCTTCAGCAAGAAGGAGATTCAATTCTTATGCACATAAAAATGCTTTTGAGACAGCAAAGTTTGTTGCATTAAAAAAAAGCAGCCAGGAAAGTGAGCATTGCTATTGAAGGGTTACAACCAGGAATTCATGCATTCACTGCACTCCTCATTGAAGAAGACAATGGTAGACACATCAGGGTTCTTCGGGATAAATTTTTACACAAACAGAGTATATGGGTAATGTGACCAGACAGAGCAAACAGATCCATGTTCTCATATCTAAGAGAAATAGTCTGAGTACAGTCCTGGCAGATAATTTATTGCCTAAGGGACAATTTGAAACGTCCTTGTGATGTTCTCTCTCATTAGAGATAATGATAGTATTCAGACAGCGAAATAGTTTTATTTAGACCTCACCTTTTCAAGTGCCAAGGTCAGCGCTATAGTTTTGCAGCTTTATCATTTATATTCCTACTGTGAAATTATGGAAACAAATATGAAACTCAGTAAGTATGTGTGCACATGTGTATCTGACCATTCATGTGTGGATGTAGTGGCCACAGATTGACATGAGGTGTCTTCTGCAGTCACTCTCATTACTGCCTACCCCCTATTAAACTTGATGTCTACAGGACTTGGAATTCATGTAAGGTCAGTGGAAAACTTGCTGGAGCAGGTTTTTTCCTTTCATCTTGTGGGTCCTGGGAAGCAAACTCAGGTTGTCAAATTTGTTAGCAAGCTCCTTAACCTTCTGAATCAACTTGTCTGCTTGTGCACCTTGGTTTTGAGACTGAACGTGAAGCTCACCAATGTGGCTAGAGTGGATGGTCAGTGAGTCTCAGAGATCCACCAGTCTCTGTCTCTCAAGCACAGGGATTGCAAATGCATGCTATTATCCCTGAGTCCTGGGTGTGGGTGCTGGGAATTATAACTCAATTGTTCATGCATATATGGTAAGCTCTTTGACCAGTGGAATCTCTCTTTAGCTTCTCAGTACATTCTTTGAAGGCCTTAAAAATGTTTCAATTCTTCTTAGCATGTCTATTGTTGTCCTTATTCTACACTACACATATATGTATGTATGTATGTATATATATATATATATATATGTTCATAACAATAACTTATTTAAAAAGAGTCCATGAATTTAAAGGAGAGCAAAGAAGATATATGGGAAGGTATGGAGGGAGGAAAGAAAGAAGATAAATGATGTAATTATAATCTCAAAAATAAAAGTAGTCATGTAAAAGTATTTCATTCCTATGTCTCTTCATTTTTGTGATTTCCTGGGTCTAGTGTATATGCCGCATGATTACTTATAGATCTATACACGCTTCTTGCAGACATAAATAAAATCAAAATAATTCTAGTATCTAAGCAAACAATTGTGGAGCAATTATTCAGCAGCCATTTATTTAATTAAGTTTTTCAAGCCCTAGTGCAGTAGACTTTTGACAATTTGACTTGAGCTTGTTTCAACAAAGAAAATAAAGATAGTATTAAAACAAAATAACAAAAATCAGTTCAAAGACTATCAGTAGGTTACGCTGGAGGGAGAAGAGCTTTTGATGGCCCAAGCCCCAGACTAAATTCAGAAGGCAGAGCAAAATGTCAGATTGCAATATTAGACCTCAAAAAAAATGTAAGACATTTTTTGGTCTCCTGGGCTACAGTGCTTTAGACCCTGATGCTGATGGCATGCTTTTAACAATGTCTGATAAAGGCAGGATGCCTGCCAGGTGACTTCTGGTGAATTGAAAAGGCTGAGACTAATACATTCTTCCAGCTTCACCTCTACCCAAGCCTCACCTATGCTTCATTGTCTCCTTTAAAATAAGCTATTAATAGCAGTCAGTAGCAGCAGTCCCTACATACTATACACAGCAGTCACTATATGCTGTACATGGCAGTGATTATATGTTATACACAGCAGCCACTGTATGCTATACACAGCAGTCACTGTAT
>NC_022013.1:15711931-15729797 GCF_000317375.1 Microtus ochrogaster | reverse complement strand
TATAGACAACAGTCACTGTATACTATACACAGCAGTCATTGTATACTATACACACTAGTCACTGTATACTATACACAGTAGTCAGTCACTGTATACTATACACACCAATTACTATGTACTATACAAGCAGTAACTATATACTATACACAGCAGCCACTATTTGCAAGTGCAGCACCTTATATGTGATACAGAGGACATTGTGCCATTTTGCATTGCAGTAAAACAGTTTGTGAAATCACAGTAAGCAATTTAATAATATACTGTGGGTCAAAAGTGAATATGCAAACCCAGAGGATAAAAACTGTTTTTAATAGTTCATATCTAAAAAAAGTCCATCCTATGGGAGCATGAAAGCAAATGCTTGTTATGTTGATGATGAGCTTAGGTGAATGTCAGTGAGCATGGCTGCAATGACAGTGCTTCTCTGACTACATAAATTAGCAATCCTCCAGCTTACCACAGTCCTGGAAAATCATGATCCCCAAGGTGACCTAACATCAGACTGAAAATACAAGTCTGAAAAGTACCTTAGAAGATATTCGGGTAGGACTGGAGGGAGGGACCAGTTACTGAGCACATACTCTGCTCTGCAGAGGCCCTGGATTCCATTTCCAGCACCCACAGTGCACAGCTCACTATAACTCTGGTTCCAATGGCCAGTGAGGATAGCTATATACACATGATACACATACAGACAAGCAGGCACACACATATACATGTACAAATAATAATAAGTGAAAATGCTTTAAGAAGTTTTTAAAGTCCTCCAATTTACCTTTTCACAGGTTAGAGAAGCATGATTTCACAACTAACAACAAAATTACAGAATCACAGTGATGTAGGAGAGAAAGAACACAGTAGAGGATTGCTGGTCAAGATGGTACCTTGCAAGCATGAGCATGCCAGTGTGATTCCCAGAATTCATATTAAACAAATAATCAAGCAAACAGAAAGGCTGGGTTTGCAATCCTAGCAACAAGGAGGCATTTCCTTTTCATGAGTTCCAGGACAATGACAGACCCTGATTCAGACCAAAATAACAAATAAATGTGGACATGTTTTGAGGAGCAAAATGAATTTATCCTCTTGCCTCTATACACATACATATGTGTACAGGTACAGAAAGGAACATGGAGTAATCTGCACAGATAAATAACACTGATTAACCAACAGCAGACAGCAAATTGGTATGTCTCTGTCAGGTGCTGAAAAAATCTCAGTACAAGTACCCTGTACTCAACATAAAGTCCAGCTGTTGCCAGATGCTATATCTGTCTTTCTTTTCATCCTTTTGTCATCTTAAACTTTTGTGTTTCCAGGAGTTTCTCTTACCAGAAGCTGCCATAGGAACCCTGTTCGAGAAGATCACTCTCTAACTGACCCTGTGAAAGACTAATTGTTTTGCTGCCTCATGCATTTCTATGAAGGACCTTTGGAGGCTGGCAGCTCTGAGTTAACATCATGATAACTGATAAAGATGTAGCCTTCTCAGAGACAGAAAAGGCCATTAAAGGATCCAGACTATGCCACCCTAAAACAACCCACTTCGATACTTGTTTTTGTGCTGATGGTATTTAAGGAAAAACAAATGAACCAAACAAAATAAATAGCAACAGAAACAGATTCAGAAGCTTAGGAGATAGTTCAGTCAGAAAAATGTTTGCCTTGCAAGTTTGAGTAGCTGAGTCCAAACCCCCAATCCCAAAAATTTAGCTTGTAATTTTGGAATTCACTTGGAGTCTTGAAACTGGAGAAGTAGAAATATGAAAAATGTTTGGGCCTCCCTTGCTAGGCAACCTACCCAGATCACTGGAAAATCTTGCCTCAAAAATTAAGGTAGATAGCAGGAGGGTGGTGCTACATGCCTTTAATTTCAGCACTCAGAAGGCAGAGGCAGGTGGATCTCTGTGAGTTTGAGACCAGCCTGGTCTGCAAGAGCTAGTTCCAGGACAGCCTCCAAAACTACAGAGAAACACTGCCATGATAAACCAAACCAAACAAACAAAAAGTGGACAACCCTTAAAGAATGGCACTCTAGAGTACCCTAAAGTATCCTCTGATCTACACATATACCCATATACACATACATGTGCACACACCTGAAAAATCACATATAACTATTATATACACACTGCATTTTGAAAAAAAAAAGAATAAGAAAAAGACACACCTAGAAAAGCTATCTCCCCACCCACCACTGATTGTTTGAGATCAGGGCATTCATCTGGAAAGCTGTCATACACTACCTACATCCCTACCTGAAGAACATAACTCCCAAGATATCTATCTGCTAAAACACGACTCTCAAAAAGCCATTAAAAATAGAACCTTAACACATTATTTTCTTTCCAAATATTTGCTTTCTGTAAGTCTACATACAGAAGCAGGCCCTTGCCAGTTCTGCCTCTAAAACTGGTTTTCTTTTTATTGAACATGCTGCACAAGCAAGAACTCTGAGTCCCTGCTGCCCTGCCTTGCAGTGTTGTTTTGCCTGGCGGTATGGAGAGCACGTTTACCAAAGCACTTTGCTTTATCTTGTGTACGGATTTCCTCTTGTTACAGGGCCTTAGCATGCTTGGGACTCAGGAATATTTGGAAAGCATGCTTCCTCTTCAATGTCAGGAGCGTAGGAGAGGCAAGAGAGAGGAAGAGGAGGAGAGCCTGCAAGGGCGACAGTGACTCTTTTTAAAAGAGAAGCGGAAAACACAGGTGTGGTAGGGCATGATGTGCACATCCAGTGTGAGGAGACAGAAGTAGGGAGGAGGGATGTTCCGGCAAGCAGCCCAGCCAAGCGATGAACTCCAGGTCCCAGAGAAAGACCCTGTGTTGCGAACCGCCTGGACAGCATGCACGAAACAGCACTAAGATTTGACCCCTGATTACCGTATTATCTCACACTTGCATGCTTATACACCTTCACACACGTGTTCATCTCTTCATTTGAAAACCCAGATCTTTATAACAGAAGCCTGACTGAATTCTCTAGCAGTCCTACCTGCTCAGGAGCCTGAGGCAGGAGAATTGTTTGGGTCTTGGAGTTCTAAGCTTGGAAAACAGAAAGATATTATTTATTAAAATGTAATATACAATTTAAAAATGATTAAGTGTGATACAGGAGGATTATTTAATACACTATAACTTGATATTGACTCTTCTATAGCTAATCAAGGACTTTATACTTGCACATCTCATAATGAATAAGTCAAACTTCAAGGAAAATAATAAAAATACTCTTTTCTCTAAGTTAGTGCAAAATTATGGCAACAAAGAAGCCATAAATGTAGCTATGCTATCACTGTCATCCAAATATTCACTTCAGAATTACACAAGGGGGGTACAAATGAGATTCAGTTGGTAGAGCGCTTGGTTTGCAGGTGCACAGCCATGAGCTCCATTTCTCACACTGCATAAACTCTGGATCATACTACATTCCTGCAGTCTCAGCACTGGGAGAGAGATGCAGAGGATCAAAAGTTCAACACCATCTTTAGCTGCATAGTAAGTTTGAGGTTGTCTGAAAAAGTTAAATAAAATACTGAAAAGTTTCTGTATAGGTTTAGGCCACTTGCCATCAAAAACTAAGACTGGGAAGCCTGTCCAGAATTAGGAGAGTGCCGTGGCAACATGCTATCCTTTACAGAGCTAAAGAGGTAAAGCCAACACTTACATTGTCAGTGGATGCAATGATCACCAAGGAATTCTACCTCACTGCTTTCTACAAGTCTACAATTAATACCACAGTTTCTATTTTATAACAGACCCAGCATAGTCATGTTACACACAGGATCATGCACCTCCTACTGCTTTATGAAGTTTCAACTTTACAAGGAAGTACAGGGAAAAGCAGGCCATGACCTTGCTAAGCATCTACGTAAGTCAGCAGGAAGCAACAAAAATCTCAATTTACACAATACAAAGCCCAAAAAATGGAGCTAGGGATGTGGTTCAAGGGTAAGAGTACTTTCTATGAAAGTATATGAACGTGAATTTGAATTTTTGGCGTTCACGTAAAAAGCTTAACATGTCCTTTCATTATCTAGTAACATAAATACTGTGAAATACCACTGGGAGAGGTGACAGGAGGGGTTTTAGGGCTTTCTGGCCAGCAGCCTAGCTCAGACTCAGTGTCTTCAGGATATAAAGTAAAGCATGATACAACAGGACACTGAGATCATCCTCTGGCCACTGCATGTGCGCATGTTTGTGCAGTCGTACACACACAGCAGCACACACATCACACGTACCCACAGCAAAATAAAACAAACCTTTAAAACTCAAAAATTAAAAGTAAACCTGAAGTTCAAGAAACAGAGTTCTATTGTCTTCATTCAGACTAGTAGCTGCTCCAAGCTGGGGCTGGTCTTGCTTAACCTGGCTTCCATGTCTGCCCTCTGGCCCTCAGCAAGCAGAATCAAGTCATTCCTATCATGGAGGAACTGGCATTTCAGCAAAACAGAGCACTTGATGCAGAGAACAGCTTCATCACTACTCAGTGATTCCTAAACTTGCAATCATTTCTAGAAACAAAATGATAGAGCTCACTTGGTGACCTCACAACTTCATATTATAATCACCATGCAGTGAGAAGGGTAAGCAAGGACCCAGAACTTTTTCATTAGATGTGACATACAAAGAGAACACTGCAGCCACAAGTCTTGAGGGTCATTTCAGATAAAAGACTCTAGTTTTCCTCCCAACATAGCTTTTACCCAAGATACACTGTTTGAAGCAAACCCACATAGCATTTGGCTTGGTTCTTTCTCTACTCCATACATGAAGTCTTTAGTTACATCTCTATGGTAACAACCTTAAGGACAGTGGTCATGGGATACAGTATAAAATGGGAAATTAGTTTAGTTAAGTTTTTGTAGCTCTTGTTTTTACTTGTTTGTTTGAGCCTTGGTGTCACTCTATAGCTCATAATAGAATTAATATCTCCACAATTAAGTTTCTTGAGAACCAAAACTGTAGGCCTATAATACCACACCTAGTTCAACTAAGGAGTTTTTTATTTATGTATTTATTAAAGATTTATGTCTCTTCCCCACCACCACCTCCCATTTCCCTCCCCCTCCCCCAATCAAGTTCCCCTCCCTCGTCAGCCCAATGAGCTATCAGGGTTCCCTGCCCTGTGGGAAGTCCAAGGACCACCCACCTCCATCCAGGTCTAGCAAGGTGAGCATCCAAATTGCCTAGGCTCCCACAAAGCCAGTATGTGGTTTTTGATCCAACTAAGGAGTTTTGAATTAAAACCCTGGAGTTGAGTTGAGTTGCTGGTTATGACTTCATATATATGTGTGTGTGTGTGTGTGTGTGTGTGTGTGTGTGTGTGTGTGTGTGTGTGTTTGTGTGTGTGTGTGAAACTTTGTGTGTGCTTGGGTATAGATTTGTATGAATGCATGTGTATATGTGTGCATGAACATATAAAGGCCGGAGGTCAATTTCAGATTTCATTTCTCAGATAAAATGCACTGTGGATTTTGAGATGGTAGTCTCTCATTGTCCTGAGTTCACTAATTCAGCCTAAACTGGCTAGCCTGTGAGTCCAAAGAATGCCCCAGTCTCTGTTTCCCAAGCACAGAGATTCCAAGGGCACACCAACACATTACTTTTCTCTTTTTTATTAAATCTTCCCATGTTGATTGTTTGGATAGGAATGTACTATACATTTTCCCATACTCCACTCTCATCCTCTCCCCTCCCCTTCCTCCCTCTTCCCTTCCAGCCATACAACATCTTACTTTTTACACGGGTTTGGGGGACCAAACACAGATCCTCATGCTGCAAAGCAAACACTGTACCTAATGAACTATCTCACCAGCCCAATGATGAGTTTTATTTTTTTTACATTTTTTTTAAATTTATTTATTTAATTAAGGATTTCTGCCTCCTCCCCGCCACCGCCTCCCATTTCCCTCCCCCTCCCCCGATCAAGTCCCTCTCCCTCATCAGCTTGAAGAGCAATCAGGGTTCCCTGACCTGTGGGAAGTCCAAGGACCGCCCACCTCCATCCAGGTTTAGTAATTTGAGCATCCAAACTGCCTAGGCTCCCCCAAAGCCAGTATGTGCAGTAGGATCAAAAACCCATTGCCATTGTTCTTGAGTTCTCAGTAGTCCTCATTGTCCGCTTTGTAAGTCTGGTTTTATCCCATGCTTTTTCAGACCCAGGCTAGCTGGTCTTGGTGAATTCCCGATAGAACATCCCCATTGTCTCAGTGTGTGGGTGTACTTCAATGGAAGAATGGATGAAGAAAGTATGGAATATATACATATTAGAGTATTACTCAGCAGTAAAAAACAAGGAATTCTTGAAGTTTGCGTACAAATGGATGGAAATAGAAAACGCTATCCTGAGTGAGGTAAGCCAGACCAAAAAGAGGAACATGGGATGTACTCACTCATATTTGGTTTCTAGACATAAATAAAGGACAGTGAGCTTATAATTCGCGATCCTAGAGAAGCTAAATTAGAAGGTGAATCCAAAGACAAACATATAGGCATCCTCCTGAATATTAACCTTCATCAGGTGATGAAAGGAGACAGAGACCCACATTGGAGCACCAGACAGAAATCTCAAGGTCCAAATCAGGAGCAGAAGGAGGGGGAGCACGAGCAATGATGAGTTTTATAAACCTGGTGTTTACATTATTTCAAGTTTAAGTTGTTGACTAATGGAAGTTAAGGAATAATTCCTAACTTTTGTACTCACATCGAGTTCAGCACACAGTATGTGTCCAATCACTGCCAGCTGCTGCCACTTTTGATTCCTTGCTCATGTGTAACTCTACTCAGCAGGCACGCATCAACTATTACTTTAAAATACTCCATCTTAGGGAATAGATAGATGGCCAGTATCCACTCACTTAGATCTGAAATTAATTTACAGCAAGTGTTCTGCGTAGGATTTACCCCTAAAATAATAAGTGTCATTCCTATACCACGTGCATGAACTCACGTATCCTCCTACCAGAAAAAAATATTGCCCTTTAGTAATGGTAAAAAAAGAAACCAGACCTTCAGTTCTCAAACAGATGGACATTTAAACACCGCTGTGTGGTGAGGAAATGCAGAAAGCTTAGTTTCAATGACAAAAGAGGAGCTGGGTCTGGGGAAAGCACTCGTTAGATGGGCTGGAGCTGAGACAGAGAAGAATATAGGTGTCCCAGGCAGACAAGCAGTCAGAAACAACACAGGGCGTTCTAATTTCTTTTCTTTCACTTTGATGAAATAACCTAACAGAAAGCAACTTAGGGGAAAATGGTGCATATTGGCACATAATTCCATCGTATTACATCCAGTTACATCCCATCAAGTTACAATCCATCATGTTGGGGAAATCACGGTAGCAAGACCTTGACTCAGCTGGCCACATCCACAGTGAAGAGTGGATAAAAAGGATGCAAACACACTGATGACTTGCCTGCTTGTTTTCAGCTCTTTTTCTCCACTTTTAAAAAGTTCATTCCTTGCCTAGGAAATGGTGGTATATAGACAGGATTCTTTCTTCCCACAGCAATTAATTTAGCTAATCTCCCACAGACATTCCCACAAGCAACCCGGGTAGCTTCTCACTGAAGCTCTCTTCCCAAGTGGCACTGGTCTTTATCAAATTGATAATTATGGCTAACTACCACACAGGGTAATGTACCAAGGAAAGAAAAACATGTGTGGGTTACTGAGAGCCTGTATTCAAAGCTGAAATGGATGGGACACAAGCTCTATTCTAAGCAGGATCTTTTTAATATTTCCACCCGAGATTCCCAATATATTCCCACTTGAGTGACAGACTAGAGGTTCTTTAGGAGCCAGGGGAAGGTAGAATGAAGTAACAAGACAGAAGAAGACAAAGTCTCTACAAACCATTATGAAGCAGTAAGATCTCTGTAAGATGTTAGTACAATTTGTAGGCTTGACTCAGAATTTCTAAGACTGAAAACTTCTTATCCCTCCTCATTTGTCTTGGAATGTAGTAGATGCAAGGAAAGGTTGGTGTAGTGTTTTGATTTGTCATTTTTTTTTCCATTAAATCAAAACAAGGTGAAACAAAACAGTGATGTTCATGTCCTAAATTGCTGTTCATCTCCGCAGCCCACTTTCCCCCAAAACCCTCATCCTTAAACTTTAGCTCAGTTGCTGGGAGACTGAACAGAACACAGCTGTCTTCCAAACCTATCTATTTATGTATACTGCAAATGAGCTCATGCTCTAAGCCACCCAGCTGGTATGGGCTGTATTTGAGAATTTGGTATTGACTTTCTGACTGCAAACTCCATGTTCTGTCCTCTAAATGCTGCAAATAAGTTAAAACACAAACAAATTGTTGTACCATGCTCATAAGTTTCCAGACTGACTGCAACATGACAGTGTAAACATGAGCAATTCTAGAGAAGTTCTCAGAGGGCATCCTATTTACACAGAATTTGTCTGTACCATCACTAGTAATGATTCTCAAGTCTTCTACACAGGAGCTACAGAGGTAGTACAAATGAATATATTTTGCATTTATATACCATAAAAAATTTGTCTTCCAGTATGAATTGGCAAATGTCTACTTTTTAATCTGCAAAGAAGACACTTTGCAATGAAAAATGTATGTCTTTCAGCTTTGCAGGCCCCATGACATTTGACACATGTGTATAACAAATGTGCTTTGAGCAAACTTTTAGGGACAATAGGAAGTTGTATTACCAGGTGTCTCAATGGGTATTCCATGGGGTATTTAGAAATAGAATATATTTTAAATTTAAAACACGGTATAGTCTTTTCATCAAAATCATGCTATGAAAACCTCTTGTGTGTATATGTAGGTGTTTGAATATGTGTGCAGGTGTGTGAGTATGTGTATGGATGTGTATGTTCAGATATGTGAGCATGTATGCAGATATGTGTGTATAGCTATGTGAATATGCATACAGGACTGTGAGTATATGTGCAGGTATGTATGTAATACAGGTGTAAGTGTACAATGTGTTAGTATGTATGCGGATATATGAGTATGTTTGCAAGAGTGACAGTATGTATGCAGGTGTGTGCATACATGTGTGTGAGTGCGTAGGTGTGTACAAGTGAGTATGCAGGTGTGTGTGTGTGTGTGTGTGTGTGTGTGTGTGTGTGTGTGTGTGTGTGTGGAGCTCAAAGGTCAACCTAAGGTAGTTTTCTCAGGAGCTACCATGTTTCTCCTCCTTTATATTTTTTTCCACATATTTTAACAAAAAGGTCTGGCCTGTAAGTCTCCAGGCAGACCAGGCTAGCTGCCTAACAGCAATCCCCAGGTATTCACCTATTCCCATCTTCCCAGGAATAACATTAAAAGCACCCGCTATTAAGAACAGCTTTTCATTGAGTGTCTGGGCTCCTGGCTCGTTAGTCCTGATTTCTAAGCTCTAATCCCCCCCAATACATCCTGGGCAACACCCCCACCCACCAAAGCCCCAGGGATCTGGCAGCAGCCTCCACACACCACCAAACATTGCCCACCTCCTCAGCTCTACAACAGCAAGAACTGAACTTCCCAATGCAGAAGAAAACGACCTTAAGAATAACTTCATGAAGATTATGGAGGCCCTTAAAGAAGAAATGAAAAATTCCCTTAAAGAAGTAGAGGAAGTCTTTCCCAGCACTCCAGGAGTGTTTTGGTAGATGCAGTTAACCATCACTAATGCATTAAGAAAGCAGTTTACCTGCACCCTTGGTGGAACTCTTAAACACAGCTTGCATCAATACTATGGGACTTAAGTGGTAAGTGAGTAGCCACACGGTGGGACACCCCACTCTCTAAGACTTCCACAGTGGGACAAAACCACACCCTCCCCCAATTTCCTCAGCTTTTCTAGCCAGCCAGCTGGGAGTTTCCTGCGGGTAGGCTTTCCCAAAACCCAACTCTTCCATCTACTGGACCCTCTAAGCTAATAGCCCCACACCACCTAAGAGCTAAGAGCTTGCTATAATACTGAGGGGACCAAGAGCTTGCTACAAGACTGAGGAGGACCAAGAGCTTGCAAGAACATTGACGGAACCAAAAGAGAGGATCAAAAAGCAAACCAGGAGAGAAGACCAAGAGAACATACTTATAGAGACTTCAGAAGCTTTCTGAGACCCAGACATTGTCAGTACAGAGCAGACCAAGAAAAACTCCCAATCAATCAGACAGCCACTGCAATGATAGGACCAAGATACAAAGAAACTGCTGGCCTCATTTGAAGGAAGAGATGGGTAGGTACCAATGCAAGATTTCCTCCGACAACCTAAAAAGCAACATGATAACACCAAAACCTAGTGGTCACACAACAGGAAGACTTGATCATCCTAACCTAGAAGACACAGAAGAAAACGATTTTAAATGCAATTTATGTGGGGAGAAAGCGAGAGGAGTGGGGTTAGAAAGAGAGAGGAGTGGGAGGAGGAGGAGGGAAATGGGAGGCAGGGAGGAGGCAGAAATTGTTTCAACAAAATAAATAAATAAATAAGAAAATAATGGAGACCTTTTAGAAGAAATGAAAAACTTCCTTAAAGAAATGGAGGAAAAGACAAACAAAAAATGGAAGAAATTAATAAATCCTTCAAAGAAACCCAGGAAACCAAGAAAAATAATCAAATAGGTAAAGCAAACACTTCAAGACTTGAAGATTGAAATAGAGGTAATAAAGAAAACACAAATATAAGGAATTCTGGATATGGAAAATCTGGGTAAATGAACAGAAACTATAGAAACAAGTATAATCAACAGAATACAAGAGATAGAAGAAAGAATCTCAGGTGCTGAAGATATAGAGGAAATAGACTCATTGGTCAAAGAAAACATCAATTCCAACAAATTCTTAACATAAAACATCCAGGATATCTAGGACACCAATGAAAAGACCAAACCTATGAATATTAGGGGTGGAAGAAGGAAAAGAACTACAGATCAAAGGCACAGAAAATATATTTAACAAAATCATAGAAAAAAACTTCCCCAACCCAAAGAAGAATATCTCTTTGAAGGTATAAGAAGCTTACAGAACACCAAATAGACTGAATCAAAAAAAAAATTCCTTGCCATATAATAATCAAAACACAAAACATAGAGAATAAAGAAAGAAAATTAAGAGCTGAAAAGGAAAAAGTTCAAGTAACATATAAAAGTAGACCTATCAGAATTACACCCAACTTCTCAATGGAACCCATGAAAGCCAGAAGGTCCTGGACAGATGTGCTGCAGAAACTAAGAGACCACGGATGCAAGTCCAGACTACTATATCCAGCAAAGCTTTCATTCACCACCCATGGAGAAAACAAGATATTCCACAACAAAAACAGATTTAAACAATACATATCCTCAAACCCAGCCCTATGGAAATTACTAGAAAGAAAACCCCAATCCAAAGAATTAACTGCACCCACAAAAACACAGGCATCTGATAACCCACTACCAGCATAATCCAAAGAAGAGAAACACACAAACACTACTACTGAAAAATAACTGGAATTAACAACCACTTGTCATTAATATATCTTAATATCAATGGACTCAATTCAACTATAAAAAGACACAGGCTAAGAGAATGGACACAAAAACAGGGTCCAGCCTTCTGCTATACACCTCAACCTCAAAGACAGACACTACCTCAGAGCAAGGGATTGGGAAAAGGTTTTCCAATCAAATGGACCTAAGAAACAAGTGGGTATAGCTATCCTAATATCTAACAAATTAGATTTCAAATTAAAATCAAAAAGAGATGGAGATGGACACTTTACAGTCATAATAGGAACAACAAAATGTAGTTTCAATCCTGAACATCTATGCCCCTAATACAAGAGCACCAACATATGTAAAAGAAACATTACTAAAAGTTAAATCACACATCAGATCCCACATACTAATAGTAGGAAACTTCAACACTCCAATCTTACTAATGGAAAGGTCAACCAGATGGAAACTTAACAGAGAAATAAGAGAACTAACAGATGTCATAAATCAAATGGACTTAAAAGGCATCTATAGAACATTCAATCCAAACACAAAGGAATATACCTTCTTCTCAGCACCTCATCCTCATGGAACCCTCTCTAAAATTGATCACATACTCATATCTGTGGAGGTGTGTAACAAAACAAACTTCTACAGATATAAAAAAAAAAATTGGAGTAACTCCCTGTGTCTTATCGGAACACCGTGAATTAAAGTTAGAATTTAACAATACTACTCTCAGAAAGCCTACAAACTCATTGAAATTGAACAGTGAACTACCAAACCACCCTGGGTTAAGCAAGAAATAAAGAAAAAAATTAAAGACTTCCTTGAATTCTACAAAAATGAAGGCACAATATATCCAAACCTATGGGACACTATGAAAGCAGTGCTAAAAGGAAAGTTCATAGTACTAACTGCACACATAAAGAAAATGGAGAGGGCTTACATTAGTGACTTAAGAACACACCTGAAAGCTCTAGAACAAAAAGAAGCAGACTCACTCAGGAGGAATAGAAGACAGGAAATAATCAAATTGAGGGCTGAAACCAACAATAAAGAAATAAAGAACACAATACAAAGAATCAATGAAACAAAGAGCTGGTTCTTTGAGAAAATCAACAATATAGACAAACCCTTATCCAAACTAATCAAAAGGCAGAGAGAGAATATCCATATTAACAAAATTAGAAACAAAAAGGGGGACATAACAAAAGACTCCGAGAAAATTCAGAGAATCATTAGGTCAACTACAAATACCTGTAGTCCACAAAATTGGAAAATGTAAAAGCAATGGACAATTTTCTAGATAGATAACATATATCAAAGTTAAATCAAGAACAGGTAAGAAATTTAAAGAAGTAGAGGAAAAGGCAAACAAAATATTGGAAGAAATCCTCAAATCCATTAAAGAAAGCCAAGAAAGTCCAAGGTCCTTCCCCCTCTATCCAGGTCTAGGAAGGTAAGCATCCAAACAGGCTAGGCTCCACACAGCCACTGTATGCAGTAGGATCAAAACCAGGGAACCCTGACGCTCTTCCCACTGGGGAGTGAGGGGGATGGGAATGGGGGGGTGAGAAGTGGGGGGAGGGAGCGGGAAAAGGGAGGCAGGGAGGAGGAGGAAATTTTTAATAAAAAAAGGAAGAAAACAAAAACAAACAAAACAAACAAACAAACAAAAAGAATAAGCACAAGAAATGTGCCCTCTGGAGTTCAAAAAGCCAGACAGGGACAATTCCATCAACAGGAGAAGGAAGAAACCATGGAAGATCAAGTTATTTTATTGTATTACCTTTGTAAAAATTGACAAATTATGCTGGAACAATACAAAGAGGAGAAATGGAAAAAAAAAGAAAGCCAAGAAAGAGCAACTTTTTCACAACAATTCTGGAGTCTAAACACAGGTCCTTGTGTTTGTAAAGAAAAAAAGAAAGAAAGAAAGAAGGAAAGAAAGAAAGAAAGGAAGGAAGGAAGGAAGGAAGAAAGAAAGAAAGAAAGAAAGAAAGAAAGAAAGAAAGAAAGAAAGAAAGAAAGAAAGAAAAGAAAAAAGTGCCTATTACTCAAAGAAAGTACCCCTATTACTCAAGTAACACTAACTCCTAAAACAGTACACTCTCTGGATAGGAGGCACACACTACTGTAATGGAGGTGATTTTCAGTGACGCTAATGAACCTGAAACATCAGGACAGTCTTGCTAAGTTGTAGCCTAGCCGTATGTTTCTGAGGTTATGTTTTTATAAACTGTGCATGTTGGTTGTTAAGGCATTTTAATCCGATGAGAAGACTGTTAGGAGAGTTGTACAGATCTGTAGAAACATAAAAAAGCTATTAGGCATTTGTCTATGCATTGGGCAAAGACTCCTAAGAGCCACAGTAGGGAAGAGATAACAGGAAAAGGTATGGACAGGTCAGAGGCCACAAACATGTACTGTGGTCAAGACGATAGAATGAAGCCTGTGAACTTTCCTATTGTCTTTGACTGTCATTGTGTCCTTCAAAGGTTGGGGAAGACTGCAGCAGGGAGATGCTCAGTCAGTTAAGGGCTTTCCCAGCAAACAGGAGGACCTGAAGTAGATCCCCATAAACTGTATAATCACCATTACACAGTTATAGTTGTAATCCCAATGCTGGGGAGGAAGAAACAAGTTGATAACTAGGGGTCACTGACTGGGCAAGCCATGGTGGTGAGAGAACCTAGCTCCAAAAATGAAGTAGCTGCTGCCTGTAGAATACCTCTTAATGTTGTCTGCTGGTCTCCATTCAGATGCTTCTGTACACCCTTCCCAACACACACACAAGCTTGGAAACTTTGTCACAGACCTTTGAGGAGTTAGAGGATGGCGAGTAAGATGCAGAGGGACATGCAGCAATTTCAGGTCCAGCCCCCACTGACAACGTGGGACATGCATTAACAAATCATTCACAAATATGTGAACTCTAGAAAGGTCAACGCTTCCTGTCCATTTGAATCTTTTCTTATCCTTTCCGAGATGTCTATTATTGGTTGTCTTGAATACATTTAGAATCAACTAGAACCCAAAAACTAAAAACTGTGGGCATACATGAGAGGGGTTTTTTGTTTTTGCTTAATTTGAAGTAGGAAGATCCCCTTATAATATGAATATTTGCAGTAGGAAAATAAGACTTTAATCCAGATCTTTTTTTTATTATATTTATTTATTTATTTATTTATTTATTTTTGGTTTTTCGAGACAGGGTTTCTCTGTGGCTTTGGAGCCTGTCCTGGAACTAGCTCTGTAGACCAGGCTGGTCTCGAACTCACAGAGATCCTCCTGCCTCTGCCTCCGGAGTGCTGGGATTAAAGGCGTGTGCCACCATTGCCCGGCTAATCCAGATCTTTTGAGTTAGGAAAACACATGTCTTTATTTAGGCTTTTTGAGGTGGGAAAAATACCTTTAATCCAGGTAATCTGAGCTGGGAAAACCTCTCTAATATGAGCCACATTTTCTACTTTAAACCTATATTAAACATGGAAGAAGAAACTTTTGCTCTTTGCCTGCCTGCTCTTTCTCACCTTTCTAACAATTCCATTTCTTCCCTGGCATTAGAGTCTACATTTTTGGGATATTAGGATCTACTGAAGACCAGTTGAGACATCTGGCTGTGTGGACTAAGCAGATTCTTAGACATTCCACTCAGAGTCAGAGCCAGCCATTATTGAATTAACTGGACAATAATCTGTATATCATTCTAACAAATTTCCATTCTTTCTTTCTTTGTCTGTATATATATATATATATATATATATATATATATATATATATTACAATTATAATATATAAAATATATAGAGAGATCCATTCTGATATATATATATATATACATATACACATATATAAACTCTATAAGTTCTGTTACTCTAGAGAACTCTGACTTATATATATCCTTCCTAGGCCTAAATATATAGAAAGAAAAACACTGGAAAATACACTATAGCCTTATCATATTGCAGATACAGTTTCACAAAATTCAGCAAATGTTGGTTACTTAAATTGCAATTCTTTGAACTAAGAAGCTGAAGTACAACTTATTAATACTATGGCTCTTTTCTAAGCTATCTCTACTGTCACAGTTCTTATAGTGGGCAGCTTTGGAGAAGACACAGAAACTTTTATGACAAGCACAAAACTGGGAAACCTCTGTTCCCATAGTCACTCTTTATGGGTACTCACTGCTTTTTTATATGGATGGGCCTAATATCTTTATTCAAACAAACAGAAAAACTTATTTCCAGACATAGGGTTTCCTTGGTTTACAAGGATTTTTGTCTTGCTTTTGGGTTTCCAATCTATAATTTTTTTTTCTTTTTGTGTCAGAAATTGAACACATTTTCCTATTGAAATGTAGCTCCAAAGTCCTGCTTGGTGCCTTAGATCTTCAAGAACTTTGATTTTGTGACAGTCACAGTCACTGGCAGCCCAATCTTAGAAGTTTCAGAATCTCATATAGATCAGTCTGGCCTTGAGCTCATAATGAAGACAGGGATGACTCAAACCCTCCTTCCTCCACTTTCTGAGCAGTGTGAATGCTACCTAATGAGGTACAACTTATGCTCTTGGGTTCATTTTAATAGACATTTAAAGCATAATAAAATTTCACCATCTGCTCTAATAAGTACTTTTCTTTCTCCTATCCCCTTGTTGTAAAAGTGTCCCAGCTTTAAAGAATTTCTCCTTCTTAACTGGAGAGAGAACATTTTCCCAGTGTTCTATGTCTCCTGGGACAAGTTTGTTAACCTCCGGGGAAGGTGTCCTCAGGTATGAATGGCACAGTTACCCTGATCAGTGGTATCAAATTCTTCTTCCTCAATGCCTGGATGTCATCCCACATTCCTCCCTTACCTTCCTGTTATACAACATTCTGCGATTCAGCTCAGTTCTGCTCCTGTCACACTCTGGGCTTGAGAGCATCTCTCAACTGATTATTTCCTGTAAGCATCCTCTTCCTGTTCACTCTCACTTCCAAAGGAAAAAAAAGAAAGAAAAACTTCCATCTGAAGTGACCCAGACTTTCTCAAACTCTTAAGCATCTTTCCTAATTCGCTGCCATATGAACTCTGCCTAGCCTTTACAGATGCTCTACAGAGCTCTTAATGAGATTGTTTTATGTTGCCATGCTAGAAAATTGAAAATTAAAGAGCTTTGATTTCTTAGTTGAGAAATCACATAGGGGAATCTGTGCTATCTATTTTATTCTTTATCTTCTAATTAGATAGTTGGACTTTTTAAAGCAGAAAGGAAGGAGATTTGACACTCTTACAGAGATATTATTTCAACTTCTGCTTTATTTCTTTTCTCCATTTTGCTGCTATTCCCACCTCACCATGATTTCCATTTACAATTAAGAAACCTGAAATCATATTGCTGATGATAAAGAAGAAAACAAAAGTGCTTCAGAGAATTCTGAAAAATTCAAACGTTTAAAGAGGACTTGGATGCCCCACCTTGCTAGTGACTTACTTCTTGGCTGCCACTGCCTCCCCAGGCATGTAATTCACTACAGACACACAGTTAACCTAGCCATCTGGGGCCTCTGCTGTCTCCCAACAAGTTCTCATTCAAATTTCATTAATTTTAGTGAGAACAGACCCTAACTTCCCTATAGGCAATGATGGGATCCAGGGAGCATCTGCAGAATAGGTGTTGTGATAGAGGAGGGAAACCAGACAACATGTATGGCTTCACGTTGCCTCGTCTCCCACATGCTAATAATGGGCTAAACCTCTGATCTCTAAGTGAGCCCCCAAATTAAATGTTTTGCTTTCTAAGAGTTGTCATGGTTATTGTGTCGCTTCACGGCAACAGGAACCCTAACTATGTGGCGAAAGAGTGTTGAATGAATTTCTCGTGCTGTGCTCATCTTCTGCCACTATGATAAAAGCACTTGACATCGATCATTCGTGAAGAGGAAAGTGCTATAGGGGCCAACAGCTTCCAGTCCATGAAGCTGAAGACCCTTTGCTTTCAGGCCTGTGTCAGAAGAGTTCATCACGGAGCAGCTGCTGGTGGGCAGTCATTCATATGAACTCACCAAAGGACAAAGAGATGGCAGAGTGATCCCCTACAGTCTCTTAAAGGACCCCAAATTTTAAGTATCTAGTTTTTAATGGTGCTATCCTGGGATCCAGCCTTTAAAACACAGGCCACTGGGAGATAGTAAGGATGCAAACTAGATCGGATGTCTTTAGATTCACATGTTGAACTTAGCTTTTTATGACATAAAAGAATTGTAAGAATGCTTATTCCTTAAGAAAACCACTGAATTTTGAACATGATAATCAACAAACTCAGGAGTCAATTTCCCCATTGATAAAATGTGTCTGTGCATCTCTCTCTCTCTCTCTCTCTCTCTCTCTCTCTCTCTCTCTCTCTCTCTCTCTCTCTCTCTCTCTCTCT
>NC_022013.1:15702202-15711831 GCF_000317375.1 Microtus ochrogaster | reverse complement strand
TCTCTCTCTCTCTTTCTCTCTCTCTCGTGTGTGTGTGTGTGTGTGTGTGTGTGTGTTTGTAAGTCAGCAGTCAACCTCAGATCTCTTTCTTGGCCACAGTCTTTTGAGGTAAAGCTTCCTAACTTGCCTGGGACTCACTGATTGAATTGGCATGTCTTGTCAATGAGAGCTCCAGTGGTCTGATTGTCTCTACCTCTGCATGTTAGGACTATAAGAACATGATGTTTGTCTTCATACAAGAGTTCAGAAGATCAAACTCAGTCTTCCTACTCATGCAGCAATCACTTAGCCAACTGAGCCATCTCCCACCCCACTATATAAATGTTAAGTTAAGGCAAGAGACAAAGAGTCATGCTTTGTTTGCATAATACACAGTATACCTTCATTTTAATCAAATGCAACATGACATTAGGAAAAGTGTCACCATCATGGGGCTGCACAAACGTAAGTGACACGGTTAGAACAGAAGAACCAAGGCATGTTAAGTTGCAGCATGCCATGTTTGGCGGAAGCATAACTGAATACAGTTGAATGGAGGAGGACAGCGTCAAGGTGATGTATGACTGTGAGGATGAGTGTCATGTATCAACTTGGCAAGAACACAGCACCTAGTTATCCAGCAAATCACTGATTGCAGTGCTGCTGTTAAGGTGTTTTGTAGATGAGACGAAAATCCATGAACAGTTGACTTTATTAAAGGGAAGTTATGCAGAAAATCAGGGTGGGATGTCTGCAATCATCAGAAAATCATAAAGCAGAGCTGAGTCTTCTTGAAAGAAATATTGCCTCAGAGCTGAAAGACAGCTCAGCCAATGAAATGCTTGCCTAGAAGCATGAAATTTTATCTGCAGAACACACCCAAAAAAGCTGGATGTGATTACATGAGATTGTTATCCTAGTGCTGGAGAGCCGAAGACAGGGTCTCAATGGCCAGCCAGCCAAGCCCTATTAATGAGTTCTGCCAAGGGAGGGACTGTATCTTTAAAAAAAATGGACAATTCCTGAGAAACAACACACAGGGTTATCCTTAGACTTACCTAACACACACACAAATATGCAAACACACACATGCACTCATATGCATGCATATAAAGATTCACATATTTACACACAGGTGCATACTCACCCAAACACATAAGCATGCACACATGCATTGTACACACTGACAAATATATACTTGCACATGCTCACATATACCACACACACTCATACACACACACACACACACACACACACAGAAACATGAATGTGCACAGACATACGCATGCAGGCACAGGCACACAATGCACGCACACACTACACAGGAATGAACACATACGCACACACATATACACAGGAACATACACTCACATACGTATGCACATACACACACAGGCAATTCACTCTCAAACGCGCACAATCCCACAAGCTCCCATGGACACACATACATGCATAGACAACGCATGCACTCACACTGCACTAATAGAAAAAGGTTTAGGCTCCTATCCTCCTACTTTCCACCTAGATACCCTTTAGATTTCAGACTTGCCTAATCAGCTCCTGCAAGCACATAAGTAAATTTATTACAGTAAATCTTTTACTATTTCTTTCTGTTAGCTGTTCCTCTGCCTTCAGTCTAGCTATTATCAATGGTGTCTATCATTTTTCATCATATCTAGTAATAACTCTAGATGAGGCAGGCCAGTCCTCTCCAAGCCTACCCATTCATGTACTCTGGATTCTCGATTCTTCCTCACGTTCTATCGCTGTGCAGATCATGCTCGTGCTATAGAGCATAGCTGAACTTTAAAACTAATATGTACTCCCTTCCTGTGTAGCTCTTCCTCTTTGTTAAGTATATCTGTAAGTAAGCCATATGTTTTATTGAGGTAGATTTGCTAATGTGTAACCTTACATTCTTTTCAGTGTGTGTTATAGCACTCTGATCCACAGTCTTTCTATTTTGAAGCATTTGACTTTAGAAATCTAGCCATGAGTTGCTTGAATATCATACACAATGCTTAGTCTAATGTTGGACCCATCATAGACACTTGTACATGACTAATAGTAAATATGCATTGCACAGGTGGATGAATTTCAGAGAGATTTATGAGGAAAGAACTGGATGAAAATAAACGGCTGTGGAATTCTAATGTGATCACAGAGAAGTTAAAGTGTGCGATCAGCTATAATGACTGATATGGAACTCAGCTTACAGTGATGATCACTTTACAATAAAAAGCAAACTCTATACTAGTTATTGAAAATAACTGAAATTCCTCATTCTGATAAATATTTCTTGTGCATTTTGTAAGTTCAACAATTTTGGTAAGTGTTCATTCTTCCCACACAAACCTGCCAGAGACAGAGGCATGAGAGGTACAGGAAATAGTGAGATTTGGGAAGATAGCTCGAGGATTAAGAGTGTGTAGTTTTCTTAGAGAGAGCCGGTGTTCCTTTCCCATCAAACACATTGGTTTGCTCACAACTACCTGTAACTCCAGTTTCGAGAAATCCAACACATCTTTCTGGCCTCTGCAGACATCTTCACTTACATGTATGATACATTTACAGACAAATGATTTAAAAAGAAAATGAGTCTCTTTATATTTAAAAGTGATAGTCTTCTACTTTTTATGACTCATGGCATTCTGAGAGGAGGGCCTCCATGGAGGGTTCTCTGTAATAGAACTGTTGGAGACCCAACTATAACTAGAGAAGCTAAAGGATAGATAGACTTCACCTCCCAGGAGCAGCAACTCCTCCACATTTCAGAGAAGAAACAGACGTTGCAACTGGTACAAGGCAGGCGGTTTTAAGAATACCAACTTGAGGAAAGATACAAGGCAACCTAGATGTCTCTTCAGACACAGAAGTTAGAATTTCATACTAATCCACAACAGAGCAGAATGGACAAAAGTAGGGTCCGATGAGTAGGGCAATATAAACTCAAGAGAACATATGGCTTCGTGGTATAGATCTTACTTAGCATGAGCCAGGTCCAGCTTTAAGGCCCAGGGTCACAGAAGAGAAAACTTAAGTGAAGCAAAACTAAATGAAGTTGCTGAAATAGAGGCTAAATATTTAAGAGCACTCGTGACTCTTACAGAAGACCCAAGTTTGGCACCCACTACACACTCTAGACAACTTGCAGCTACCAAGAATTCCACTTCAATGGATCCTAATGCCTTCTCTTGGTCTCTGATGGAACCTTGAGTCATATGCAAATATATACACACAGACACATACAAATAACACATAAATAAACATAAAAACAAACTTAAAATCAATAATAAAGAAACTTCCAAACAAAAATAAAAATTGTTCGTCTGCTTTTTAGACACTATGTCCATCATCTTATTTTGTAATTTACTCTCTCATAAAAGACTTCAAGCTGTTGTTGCTTTGATCATATTTAGAGATGAGAGTAAGCCCAGGCTTGATGTAGAATATTATCCTGTTATTCAGTTAGGTTATTACTAGAGTATAGAACAGTCTACCTTAATTTTCAAGCACATTCCATTTTCTTGCTACATTTCAAATTAAAAAATAAAAGGAATCAGGTTTATTTCCTCTTTATGTGTGTATATGTGTGTATGTGTGCAGGTGTGCCTTGGGTATACATACTTGTACTTGTGTGGGCAGAGGCCAGAGGAGGACCTCATTGTACATTTTCTTGTCACTTCAAATCTTGGAATCATTTCTTTCAAAGTCTCTTGCTGAACTGGAAGCTCACCATTTTCTATCTCGGCTAGCTGTTAAGCAAGACTCAGCAATGATAATTTGCCTCCTAAGCCCTCTCCTTCTCCCTCGGCCAGCACTGAGGTTACAGGTGCGTGTGGCAGCACTGACTTTTCATGTGGAAGCTGAAGATCCTCATAGTAGTGTGGTAAGCACTCCTCCCCTTGGAGTCATTTCCCCAGCCATCGTGTTCTATAACTTTTGAGTATTCCTTAATGACATCATTAAGCAGAAAGTACCTATAAAGTGGACACCAGGGAGTATGGACCCTGCCTCTGCTAGCTCCTGAGTTTAGTCATCCCCATCTACATACATTACACAGCTATTTCCATGCTCATGTCCCATTTAAACAACTGACAGCAATGAATTTAACTATTGGTGGAGAGAAAACACTCGTTTTTCTCTTTCATTCACAACGACAGTGGCATCAGGGTGGCAGGAGCAAGGGAATGATTGCCAGGGTCTCCATCATCGCATTAGGTGCCAGCAGGAAATCTTAGCTGGTGCAAACTGACATTGACAGCTCTTCTGTTGACAGACTAATAAACTCACTTTCATGTCCTTCTTTGACAGTGAATGGTTTTATTTCTCTTTTATGTTTTGAACATATATTTACTTATCCAAATGTCCTATTTATCCTAGCACCTTAAAATTGGACACTCCTACAACTATATCAGCTGCAGGATGGTTTACAAGCCTCTTTGAGAATTCATGGTACTTAATGTGGAAAGATTTAAGAGATACACTCTGAATGAAAAATTACAGTCTCAGTCCTTTCAACCAATTAAAATTGGAAAATTTCTCTACATGGTGGTTAAAGAAAGCATAACACTTGCTCTGGGACACAGGATACTGCCTTCACTTCCCCCAGGGTAGAGATCATAGGAGGAAGTGTCAATAAGATAAACTTTACAACTCTATTCTCGCAATGTTATTATTATTATTATTTTTTTTTGCACAAACAACTATCTAAACCTGGTGCTGCTTTTCAGAAACATTCTCAGTGAAAGCCAATGCGTCTGACCTCAAAGAACAAGAGAAAGAGAAATAATTTAATTAGGGCATCCATGTGTACATATATAATGTGAGGGTTGTGTTGAATAAAGTAGAGAATTAACCTGAAAGAGGAAGTAAGAGCTAGAATGAAGTGACCAAGTTGAAATAAGGTCAATAGTCAGGCAGGGTGGGGAATGGCTTGATATGATCAAGTAAAGACTGTGGCTCAGAGCTGCCCTGAAAGATTCAGAAGCCAGAGCCTGCAGGCCTCCCATATGCAGTCCAGCAGATGTAATATGCATAAATGTAATGAAGAAGGAGTCGGGAGCTGGCTCCTTTGGTAAAACACATGCCATATGGGTACGGTGGTCTGAGTATGATCCCCTGAGCCCAAACTAAAAGAGTGTGCCTGGTGGTAGCCATTGTAGTCCTAGCACTGGGGAGGCAGAGACATGTGGACCCCTTACAATCCCTGGGCAGTCAGGCCAGCCTGTTGTCCATTTCCCATGACAAAAATGGTAGATTGCACCTAAGGAATGGGATCCAAGGTTTCCAGCTTCCAAACAGATGTTAATACCTACATATACAGATGCACATATACATAAACATTTCAGTTAATTAAGACTCATTCGAAACAACACAGTGATACGGTCAAGTAACTTTAAGAGAACCACAGAAATTTAACTTCAAAATTATCCATGGGGCTAGAACACAGTAAAGTAAGCAAAATAATTGCTCTGCAAGCTCAAGGACCTTGGATCAGATCCCCAGAACCAACTAAGCCTGGGCATAGGCATGCTCAGTAATGTGTGTCTATAACCCAGGCAATAATGGTGGGAAGACAGATCCTAGGGACTTGGTGGCCATCCAGTCTACATGAAAGAGTGAACTCTAGGTTAAATGAGAGACCCATTCTCAAAAGAGAAGTTAGAAAGGGGTTGCTCTCTCTCTCTCTCCCTCTCTCCCTCTCTCTCTCTCTCTCTCTCTCTCTCTCTCTCTCACACACACACACACACACTCATACACACACAGAAAGAGAGAGATAGGAAGAGAGAGAAATACACCTCTGTATGCATGGACATGAACACACACATGCCAAAGTATGCATCAATACACAGACACACTGGTAATTCTCCATAAACAATGGACCCCACCTAGTGTGATGTAGCCATCCTCTTTCTGGAAGGGGCCACAGTATTCAGGCTTTTGAAATTCAATTGATTTTGAAATTCAATGCCCTTAGCTCTCCATTCTGAACTGTTCTTCATCTTATTCTTTGTCTTTATACAAAAAAAGAAGGCTCACGTTGCTCGTTTTCAAGGTTGCAGTGGACAAAATGATATAAATGCAGCAGGAACCACAGGAACAGCTATGATCTGACTTGTCAGGGAGATTTCACGCCCACTGACTCATGAATTTATCTCAATAGCAATAGGGGCGGATTCTATTACTTTTTCCTTGAATGAGGCACCAGCAAGGCTCCAATTAGTAGAATAACTTGACACAGGTCACTGAGATGCTGTGTTAGAGAACTTCAACATGTGGAGAAATACTTTCTGGATCTTTTCTCTGAACTACAGTCAAGATGACCTACATCTGTCCAAGTGAACAGATTGGCATTGATTTACTTGATTGACAATTTAACCAAAGGAATCAGTCATAGTTTAAAATGAAATTGATAAACTATTGATCAGTAACAACACTTCTATTCTCCTGCTTACTACTCTTTGATTTTTCCTACTTTAGCTGAAAATCTTCATGACTCACATCTTTGTACTGCTTCAAGGGGACGATGTGGGAGCTTCAAGTATCTGTGACTCTTAGAAAAACAAACGTTTTGTTTTGAATTGTTTTTTTTTTTTAAGTTAGCAGAGAGGATAGTGCCAGAGAATCCTCAGTATTTTCTGGCCCACAGACAAGTGATGAGCTAGGAAATTTATGTAGATATTGTACTGAGTGATGAAATTAGGAATAGTTTAAGTAAGAACTTAAAAAAATGGAGACTGAGGAGATGGCTCCCTGAGTTAAAACAATTCTTGTGAAAATGTATAAGGACTTGTATTTTAATCTCTAGAACCAAAGTAAAAATCCAGGCATGGCACACATGCGCCTACACCTTCATAATTGGAGCAGAGACAAGAGTATCTCTGAGACCCATTGATTGCCATCTTAGATGCAGATTTAATGAGAGAGCATGCTTCAAAGGAATAATGTTCAAGTGTTGGAGTAAAACATCAGCCATCCTTCTCTGGAGTGTGAACTCACACACATATGTGTATATGTCAGACACACATGCACACAGAGAAAAGACAGAGACACTGGTAAAAATTAAGAAAAAAAGAGGTGGACAGGGTGATTGTGACATAGCACAGTGAATCATTATACTCATTCTGAGTCGGGTTTCCAGAGAGATTTTTAAAAGGCATTCTTAATTAAACCAATTCATAGCCTACTGTGTATTCCTGAGAAATCTTAGGGCACAAGAAGTCAGCAAGTTACCTGAGATCATGGGTGCCAGGCATGCTCTGAGCTGTGTTTGTGTTTCTCCTGCTGATGACCACCCTATGCCAAACCCTCAACTAGACTGGGAAATTTATGCAGCAAAGCTGTTGATGTGGGATTTTCCTCTGCATGCTGTGATTACCATTAATGAATAAAGAAACTGCTTTGGACCTATAGCAGGACAGATGAACAGAACTAGGTGGAGAAGACTGGACTAAATACTGGGACAAAAAGGGCAGAGTCAGAGAGAAGCCATGTAGCCCCTCCAGAGAAAGATGCTGGAACTTTTCCCTGTAAGCCACAGCCTCATGGCAATACACAGATTAATACAAATGGGTTAAATCAATATGTAAGAGTTAGCCAATAAGAAGCTAGAGTTAATGGGCCAAGCAGTGATTTATTTAATACAGTTCCTCTGTGATCGTTTCTGGGCTGGGCAGCCAGGAACCAACAAATGGCCTCCTTCAACAAGTTGCTCCAACAGTTGGTTGTCTGGAAAACTGTCAATCGTTTGTGATCCAATAACCATAAGATGTGGTCCTTTGGGAGTATGTCAATCATTTGTTGCCTATTTTATGGGAAATATTCATGAAGTTTGATAAACTTGAATCTACAATATATAATCGGTGGAATTTAACATGGAACTATTAGATACTAGATACTTGGTTCGTTGATTTCTGTGCATTTCTAGCCCCAAGAGTAGCTGTGTAGAGGATTGTGTTCAAAGGAAGCAATGGAAGTTGGCTGAAGTCAAGATATTGTTTAATGAAAAATGCCACCTCCAACCTTCATCTGCCTGAATCCAAAGGGATGATAAACCTCGTATATTGTGTTCAACATGAATACACCTTCCAGAACACTTCATTTTATGTCTTTAATTGAGTATAAGTATGTGAAAGTATACCAATGGTGTGTGTGTATGTATGTGTGTGTGTGTGTGTGTGTAAAATTGTGTGTGTGAATGTCGACATCATGGCACACATGGGAATTTACAGGACTTCAGATATCAACTTTCCTTCCACTTTACTTAAGACAGTTGTTTTTTTTTTTTTTTGCTGTGTACACCAGATTAGCTGGCTTGTAAGCTTCCAAAAGTTTCCTATCTCTACCTCTCATTGTTCATCTGGTTTTATGTGGGTTCTGGGGGGTCAAAATTACATTCCTGATTCTTGAGTGGCAGGTAATTTACCCATGAAGCTTTTCCATTAGCCTAGATTAGTTTTTAGTTAAGGGGAACACTGGGAATCTGCATTTCTTTGGCAAGTAGTCTTCCATTGATTAAAATATATGAGAGAAAAAGTTCTCATCTTTTTTTGCTCATTGTACACAGTAAATATCAATGTACTCCAAATGATGTCACATCAACAACTGACTTACCTTCACTTAATTCTCATCTATAAATTTAGGATGATTTGTTGTTTCTATGAGCCAATATTTGTGACTACATTTCTGTGATGCTAATCTCATGCAGTCATTTGAAGCTAACTTTCTTGTGTCTTCAATGAAATAAACACAAGGTGAGGAAGATGATGGTGATGCATAGAGAAAGAGGAAGAAAAGAGCAAAAGGAACAAACCAGCAGGCAGGAGATGATGTGGAAGCTATAAAATGACTGATGTCTTCAAAGGGAGAAAGTCCATCCCTTACTATGCCTACTTTATAAGTTTAACTTCATCATAGGTATCATTGACTCCCAGCAGGGAGGAAGATAATCTTCAAGGAATCTCTCTTTTTCCTATGAGACTAACAGAGAGAAGGGTCCACAAGAAACTGAGATTTCTATGGGAATTTTGTGCTGTGAGATGGAAAGGGCTGAAGGCTTATACAAGTCTGTGTGTCTAGGACAGAGATTTCATACTGTTCTGATAATTCATCAAACTGCTTTGCATGAGAGACTGAGACAAAGGTGAGGGTCAGGGCCACATCTCAACTAGGACTGCTTAGCTATGCATACTGCTGGTTCTCTCCTTAAACCTGCTCTTCATATTGGGACCCTGAAGAAGGATTTCAGGGGTAGCTGGGTCTCCTTGTTGCTCTTCCCAGTGTGGCCACAATGATCAAGTCTCTCTTCTCTGCTCTATTTCTTGTCTTTTGAACTGGCCTGTTGGAAATGGGTGGACAAACCTAGCTTGTCAGGGGGTTCTCAGGCCTCAGACTTTGACCCTAAATGCTCTGGTAATAGGTAGGAAGACAAGTATAGGAAAAGGCCTTCTAAATACTGGGTTTGGTTGTGCTTATGAATACAGGGATCTGGAAGAGGTCTTAGAATTTTCCCTATGAGCCGGCTGGCGGTGGCGCACGCCTTTAATCCCAGCACACGGGAGGCAGAGGCAGGCGGATCTCTGTGAGTTCGAGGCCAGCCTGGTCTGCAAGAGCTAGTTCCAGGACAGGAACCAAAAAGCTACGGAGAA
>NC_022013.1:15646720-15700862 GCF_000317375.1 Microtus ochrogaster | reverse complement strand
CACACACACACACACACACACACACACACACACACACACAACTTGTAACTTCCAGAATATACCGTTAGACCTCCAACACTTTATTGACTTAACCTTCTTAAGCAACCATACACATTCCAATTACAAACTTCCTTTTGCTATTCCTGCAGTTTTTTAGCTACAGTGGTTAGTTCTCTAGACGCAGATTGTGCCAGGCTTGACCAGTGGCACTATCATCTAAACTTCATCTCTTTTCTACATGTGTCCTCTTTACTCACACAGCTAATCTGCTTGCTGGCCCTTCAGTGATCCCACCAGCAGCTCCCCTTCTTGCCCCCTTTATTCCTTTCTCCTTCTTTCCCTTCCTTTTCTCCTCCCCTTCCTTCCCCTTCTGTTTTCCCTCCTATTCATTTTGCTCATTCTTTTTTCTCCTCTTCATTTTTTCCCTCATCTACTTCAGGTTGAGAACCATCTGCTATTGGCATTGAGGGTAAAGAATGCCAGTATTGAGAAGAACCACTATAATAATGTCAGTGTATGAGCTAAACCTGAAATAAGGATATGAAAGGTACTTTGAAACAGATCTCGTTGTCAGAATTTCCTCACCATGCACAACCATCCAGAGGTGACTAAGAGGCCTGTTTCCCTATAGAGGAACTAGCAAAGCCTCCCTGCTCCGTGATGACCGTTAAGTCTGAGAGCCAGACAGCTTGATACGCTCCCAGTCGATATCTATCTATTGACTGCCCAAAGTGAGCAGTACTCCATCAGACTTGAAAGAAGGAAGCTGACATCCTTTTGTAAAGCTGAAAAATGACCTGAAAGGCTTTGCTAGGGTGTCAGCAATCTACACTGTGAGGAGATTATAGAAGTCTGAGACATGGTAGAGAGACCCTGAATGCACACCTGTGAATACCACCAGAGAGAAGTTCAGCAGATCAAGGACAACCCCTTGATGGGAGGCAGACAGGGGCTGATGAGCAACTGCCCTGTCAGTTAGCAAGCCAGCTCAATATGTAGCAATCATTAAATGCATGGCTACCGAAACCCAGTATTGCTTGAAATAGCATGTGTCAAATGAGAAAGGACCACTTTGAGGGGACACTCATTCTAATATCATTCCAGCTATCTGAAAAAAAAAATGTGTTCGAGACTCCCCAAGAGCACAAGTGATAATCTCCATTTCAATAAAAGATTGTTTGGCAAAATGATATGGTAAATAGTTTGATCTATTAAGTAATTCTAGCAGGAAATGGAAAATAAGTCACAGAAAAGAACTGTGAAGTATACATTATCCCATGACTTTTGGAGAGTTAGAAGTATGAAGTCATATCTTTCACCCACGAGCGTGGGCTCAGTATCATTTCTAAGGAGTAAACATGTAGATAGTACATCTCATGGGGTTTGGAAGAAAGCTCAATTAGCTGTGCTTGCTGTGAACAAGCATGAGCCCTGAACCTGGTCCTGAGATCTCATGCAGAATTGAAGCAGGAGTGCTGTGTACCTGCAACCCCAGAGCTAGGTAGCAGACAAGCAGGTCTTCATTGCTAACCAGCCACTGCAGCCAAAACAGTGAGATCCCAGTTAGGCGTGAAGCCCCATCTCAGAGAAAATTAAGGAAGGAGGAAATGGACAGATGTCAGCCTCTGCTTTCTACATACACTAGTAAAAGTGAGCACATATGCACACTTATGCTCACACATACATACACACAATACACATACCACAAAAGCAAACATAGCTGTGGACCGTGCTACAACTCTTTAATTGTCCTGCTCCAAACAAAATGACTCTCATCACCCCTCCTATCATTAGACTCCCCCTTTCCCAGACAGCTTCATTTCTACTTTCAAGTCACCTGTAGAGTGAGTGGCTGGAGAATCTAATACACTCTAGGACCAACAAATGAGACAGCATGCCTGGAAAACTGAACATTAGACAAGCCAGATGCCTCAGCCACACCACGCATGAGTGTTTACCTAAAGAACCCCAAGTCGGTGTCTCATAAAGACGTGTACATCAGTACTGTTAGCAGCGCTTTTCACAATAGCAAAATATGGAACTTTCTTAGGTGTTTGCCAAAGGAGGAACTGATAAAGAAAATGTAGTTGATAGGCATGATAAAACTCTTTTCAGTCCTGAACAGGGATGAAATTATGCCAACTGCAGGAAATGGATTCAGCTCCTTTTCAGATGTGTGAGCCCAGCCCTCTTCTCCGGTCTCATCACTCGTTTTATGATTACTGTCCTCCTTCACGTCTTGGGATCCTGCCCAGGTCCTCCAGTGATATCATTATACTCCCTGGATCCACTTTTTCCTGTACTCTAAGAATCCTTTTCTTCTCTGCTTCTATAATCTTACTTCTTGTGGTCTGAATGCATTTCCCTCCTATCGGTGACAGTAGGGCAGTATCAGGTCAGTGGTGTGTGAGAAGTAACTGCCAACCCCTCTTTCAATAGAAGCCTTTGAATAACCACGCAGGTTTGCTTCCTTACCGTGAGAGTGGTTTCTTTAGCCATGGCAACATTCAGATGAGGAGACTTCTGCCATAATGAGGGCAATGAGGAAGAAAGCCTATCAATGTCTGGGGCGCTTGTGGGCTAGCCGTGTTGTAGTTTGAGTGTAAAATGGCTCCCACATGCTCACACTTGAACAGGTGTCCCCTGACTTGAGGTGCTGCTTGGGAAGATTGCAGAATCTTTAAGAGCTGGAGCCTCATCACAGGAAATGAGTCTCTGGGGTGGGGGGGGGGCCTTGAAGCTTTACAGCTTTTCCCTATTTTCTGTTCACTTTCTGCTTCCTGATTGTGAATACAAAGTGACCTTTCAGGATGTCCGTTCTCTCTGCCTTGCTGACCCCCTTGTAGACATGTCTTCCTCCTTTGTGATGGAATGTATCCTCTGGAGCTGTAAACCCAAATCTACACTTTCTCTCTTATAAGTTGCTTTTGTCAGAGTGTTTTTACCAACGCAATGGGAAAATGAATAAGGCATACATTGTGCCACTTGCTACTTGTACCAGTGTAATATATATTAGTTACCTGTTGCAACAGTGTTACTGAAGCCATCAAGACAATGCCATTTGTCCCACAGCTCCCCTATATACTTACAGCACCGTCTCTCTTCTTTTTTAGCATACGTCCAACTTCACTTTGTTCTAATCTCATAAATCCACAAAATATATCTTCTGTCATTGAACTTTCCTCGCATGATTTAGGATTTGAGATATAACATCCTATTGGATAATTCATGCTAAAGGGATAAACAATGCCCACACCACACTGAAGAGTCAGGGTGCCCACACTGCATTCCTTGAGCTGTACCCATTCACTGTGGGCACACTGTGTTTGTACTCACAGTCATGACAGGTGGCGCCCGTGTAACCGGTGTCACTACAGTTGCAGTCAAAGGTAGTCCAGGATTGGACACAGTGTCCTCCATGTTCACAGTAGTTTGGCAAGCACCTAATGGGAGATAATGCATAATAAACAAAATAAACCAAGACAATTGCAACAGATTGAAGCAAAAACTTTGGGAGCAGCACTGAAAAACAGATTCGCTAATGTCCTATAACTGTCAGAATTAAGTATGAAAACCATACAGATCTACCGGCACTTCTGGGTAGTGGAGATCTCAGAGCTGAATTCTACCTCTAGTTAGAGTGTAAAGCTGTTGCACAGGGTTAAACAGAAGTGGGAGCACTCTGTTGAATGCAGTGTTTATTGTGGCGCACAGTGCAGAAGGGTGATTACTTTATGTTTGAAAGTGTGGAGGCTTTTGAAAGGAAATGAAGAAAGTAACAGTCGTGGAGATTACTGTCTGTGCTTCTTTTAGTTATGATGCCAAGAAAATTACAAATAGCCTGATTTTGATGGTGTGTACTATAAAAAACAAGATCCCAACATCTGATATGGTCATGACTTCATGCATATGAAGAATGTAAAAGATAAACTGATAAAGCTCTGGTGACCTACCGCACACAGCACAGCAAGAGATGGACAGAGTGCTGATGACAAGTGCACATTTGGTTTCGCTTGTCCTCAGGACCACTTTTCACTCCCATACCCTCTGAGGACTGCTGTAAAGTGTGTTGCATTTTGTGAGATAGACCAAGAACTCTCCAGGAAAAAAAAGATTTCATGCAGTTTGGCTGGATTTAAGACTCTGTTACTTTGAACTAACAGAATCTTAATTTTTTTTCTAGGAAAACCTCCAAGGTTGTGGAAGAAATAAATAGCTTAACCAGTAAAGTATTTGCTTTACAGACATGGGGACCTGAGCTCAATCACACAGAATCCATGTATATGATGGTGCATGCCTATAATGCCAGTGTTGAGGAGGCACAGGGAGCCAAATCCCTTGAACTCACTGGCTCTCTAAACTAGTCAGTTTGGTGCATTCCAGATCAGTGAAACATCCTCGTTCAAGGATCCTCATGCAAGGTCAATGGTGCCTGAGGAACGACACCCAAGGGTTTCTGCTGGTCTCCACATACATAGGCACACAAGTGTCTCTGTACATACATCAACACAAGAACTTAGAAGTAAATTAGGCACACACACACACACACAAACACACACTACATAGTTCTATCTTTATATAAAGACATGAAACCACAATTTTCCTATAGTATACACATTATGATGTCAGTGCTATATTCTTCATATCCAATGTATATATGGAGGGAGAAGGCTTGCGGGAAGCTGTGAGAAATAGTGGCTTCTTTGAGCATAACTTTTATAAGCCTCCCACAGACCTTGTACTAGTGTTAATAAGCTCAATTTAGCACTGCAAATGTAGGCTACAGAGCCATTTGTCTATGGTCACTGAAAGAATCAATGATGCATTTCTGGAAGGGAAAAATGTATTTGGGAAATGGAAAAATCTAATATTCTTAGAATAAGGAGCAAAATGAGTGAGAACATGCCGAGTTGCTTTGCAGCGAGGTACATTTGGGACCAGTGCACAGAGATTAGAAAAGGTCATCTCAACACATACACTCAATATCAGATTTATAAACACAATTTGCTTATTGAAGAAGGCTGCTTTATGAGCATGATTTTCAGATCAGAAAATATTTGTATTAATGTTGTTCTGTTTTTTTTTCCTTCTCTCAGCTTGGCACAAATTCAGTTTTTTGAATGGAACACTGAAGGAAAGCATCCAAGAGCTGAAAGGGGGAATAAACAGCATGTGTGGATGCTGGTAGTCTCAGGCACAAGGCTATTAATTCAAATTGTCATGAAGGGTAGTTGAGGAGGTAGCTAAGTGGGTAAAGTCCTGGTAGTGCAAGTATGAAGAATTGAGTTCGAATCCCTGACAACCATGTCATAGTAAAGGTAAGACAGGCCACCAGTGATCCTTGTACCTAGCAGGCACGGACAGGGGATTCCCCAGGGCAAGTTGGCAAGCTGGGAATAAAAAGCCAATGGTGGTGTTGAGTGGAGAATTCTGACTCTGGATACAAGGTAGAAGTCAATGAGAGAAGATATCTTATATCACCTCTGACCTCCACATGCATTCTCACCTGAAATAAGGTCAATCCACACACAACATTCACAACTGGTTCCTCCCCAACTCACTCACACACACACACACACACACACACACACACACACACACACACACACTTGGAAACATTCCAGACAGATGTGACTGTCCAGTCAATATAAATATATAAACTTTCTTGGCTTTCCAAGAGTCCAGACAAGTTAGAAGAGTGGGGTCTGACTTACAAAATATGGCAGATAAACCAGGAGACATCTTGTCTATTTGTAAGACCAGAATACAGAAGAATTTAAGGAGGTAACAAGAAGAGCTCAAAGAAAGCCTAAGATATGGAAGGGGAAGGAAATCAATAATGATAAAAAGAAAAAATATGATAACTCAAAAATAACCTCCCAATTCAGTTGTTTTCTGGGGCTAGGGAGATGGCTGTCTCTAGTTAGGAAGGCGTGAGGACCTGACATTGAGTCCCAGAACACAAGTAAAAAAAAAACAATATTGACCACATGTGTCCATAATGTAACCTCTGGGGAGGCAGTTTCCTGGTGTTTACTGGCCTTCCAGCAGCATAGGCCCATTTTGTTGCTGGTGATCATGGGAGTTTTCCATATGTAACTTGTCTTTGACAGGGCCTGGCAAATGGTTGATGTGGGAATTCCCTCTGTATGCTGTGATTACCATTAATCAATAAAGAAAACTGGCTTGGTCTGACAGGGTAGAATAGATATAGGAGGGGAAACCTAAACTGAATGCTGGGAGAGAGAAGGTGGAGTCAGGGAGAAGCCATGTAGCCTTGCGGGAGACGGAAGCCGGAATTTTGCCTGTAAGCAACGTGACGATACACAGATTAATAGAAATGGGTTAAATTAATGTGTAAGAGTTAGCAAATAAGAAGCTAGAGCTAATGGGGCAAACAGTGATTTAAATAATATAGATTCTGTATGGTTATTTTGGTTCTGGGTGGCTGGGACAAATAAGCAGCCTCCTCCTGCAGATGGTTAGTCTGGGTGAAAGGATTATAAGTAGAAAAGGATTTAAGATAATTCAGGAAAATGCAGCTTGCCAGTTTATTCATACTTTGGAAAAGTTCACAGAAGAAATATGAAATTTGTGTTTTCTCTTAAAATCATATTGCCATGATCAAAACTAGTGGGGGATTACATACCAGCAAAGTCCTAGCTTATGTCTTGATTGCTGTCTTTTTTCTTGAATTTAGAAGACTTACATTTTCAGCTTTCTAATGGTCAGCACCACAGAAGAACCTTCAACCTTTGAACAACTACACCTGACCTACACATCTGTTGCTGACCTCTGCTTCTAGGTCCCTCCAGAATTTTCCCTGTCACCTCTAATAATCACAAGTTTCCTAACAATTTAGCACAAGTCAGAGTCATTTCAGAAGATATAACTTCAATTGAGAAAATTCCTCAGTCTCTTTGGCTTGTAGGTAAGTCAGTGGTGTATTTTCTCAGTAAACGATTGATATGGAAGGGCTCAGCACACTGTGGACTGTTCTACCTTTAGGAAAGGGCTCCTGGATTATAGGAAGAAAAATCAGATGGAGAAATCCTTGGGAAGCAAGCCAGTAAGCAGAATTCCGTTATGGTTTTGCTTCTACTACCATTCCTGCCTCCCAGTTCCTACCCTGCATGAGTTCCCGCCTTGGATTCCTTCAATGGACTGCAACAAATAAACCAACTAAATCCATTCCTCCCCAGGTTGCCTTTGGTTATTGTGTTCTTCTGCAGCAAGAGAAAAAAAAATACAACACTTTTTGAAGGCTGTAGCCTCCTTACCTCAAAGCCATTACTGGTGATATGAACAAGTCCTACAAACCCTACTCTGTGTACCTCTGGAGACTGCCTGATCTGAATCACTCGGATCTCTCACATGAACAGCTGAGGTAATCAGAGAACTTACACCCTTGACATCCCTGCTTATTTACTACTCAAAGACAGAAGATGCTTTATTGACTTGAAGGCAAAGACATTCCAATCACCTTCAGCAGATCTGTATTCTTCAGCCAAACAATGCTGAAAATGACAAATGGGTTTATAGTGACCTATAATGTACTCACTTAACTCTTCAAACACCTCTGTTTATTATATCTTTTCTATGTCCTCTCCAGCTATGTTGGCATCCTGGTTGCCCCTAAAGTATATTGCAGATGTTCCATTGTCAGACTATGTATGATTGCTACTGCACAGGGAATTCTTCTAGATATTTAGACCCATTCCTGACCTTCTTGTGTCTGCCCAAGTGTTACCTTTTCAGTGAGGACTCTACCATATTGTTATTTAAAATTGTAATGTGTTACCACTGACTACCTCCAGTCTTCTTTCACTGCCCCATTTTTGTTTCCTAAAACTTCTTTTGTGTTCAGTATTTGTTATTTACTTAGTAGTTTATTTTTATCTTAAGTGTGTGTGTGGTGTGTGTGTGTTTGGGCATGACTGTAGTTGCCTGGAAAAGCAAGAATAGGGTGCTGCATCCCTTGGCTGGTTACTTACAGGGAGTTGTGTGATGTTGTATATAAGTACTGGGAAGAGCAGCATGAAATCTTCGAAGCCATCTCTCTACTTCCTACACTTCCTTTTGTTCGTTTTTTGTCATCTCTTTTCTCCACTCTCCTCCTTCCTATCTTAACCATTCTCTCTTTCTGTGCCAGTACACATGGTGGATGCATGTGAATGTGAACAAACACATACGGAGAGGAAATGACTGCTGATCTTCCATGGGTGCTGTCAGTTGTGAGCTGTTTGTTTTTCTACTTTTCAATCTCTCTATGCCCTCCATTGAATGTGATGTGGGATTCCCCTCTGTATGCTGTGATATGTTTTATTACCAATGGTTAATAAAGAAGCTATTTTGGCCTGTGGCAGGACAAAGTAAAGCCAGGTGGGAAATTTGAACAGAGATATATAGAAAGAGTAGGCGAAGTTGAGGAGACACTATGTATCTGCTGAAGTTGAAGGATGCCAGAACCTTACTGGTAAGCCACACCCTAGGGACAAAACACAGATTAATAGATATGTGTTAATTTAAGATTTAAGAGCTATCTAGAAATACATCTAAGCCATCAGCAAAACAGTATTGTAATTAATACAGTTTTTGTGTGATTATTTAGGTCTGGGCAGCTGGAAAATTAAAGGGTAATCTCTCTCTCTCTCTCTCTCTCTCTCTCTCTCTGTGTGTGTGTGTGTGTGTGTGTGTGTGTGTGGTTTGTTTATTTCATTGGTTGGTGATTGAATGGTTTGGGTTTTATTTTTCTACTTTTGTTGTATTGTTTTGATTTTGAGACATGGTCTTTCATTGGCTAAGAATTCATCCAGTAGGTCAAGTTATTTAGCCTGTGAGCACCAGATATCTACCTTTCTCTACCTCCCCAATGCTTGCATTACAAGTGAGTACCATCACATCTGGCTTATTTTATGATCAAACTCAAGTCCTCATGCTTGCAAGGCAAACACTTTACCCTCTGAGCCATCTCTCCAACTCTTATTCACTTTTCTCTCTCACTCTGGAGACTGTGCCTATCTGTGCACGATGTTTAGGATGTGTTTTGTCTGCTCCCTTTGTTAAATAAACCAAGATCCACAAGGCACTGCTTGTTGTCTATATCACTGCTATGATTTGGATTTTGTGTTGATGTCCCCCAATGTTTTGTCCTTAAAGTGGTACTACTGGGAGGTGGTAAAACTGTGGGGTGGGGTGGGATCTCGGGTCTTTGGGAATGCATTTTTAGGAGGTAGCTCTCACTTAGCGCCTTAGTTCTCAGGGAAACACTGTTGTAATAGGAGCAAGGTCAGCCTGTTCCTGCTTCAACCGTACCCACTTGCTAGCTTTTTCATGTGCTCACGCATTACTATTTATCCCATGAGTAGATGCAGCCAAGGGGAAGCTCACATTGAGGCACCTGGACTTGTCGCCTCAAAATCTACTAGGTAAATCTTTTCTATATTCGTAGCATATCTGTTGGTTATTTCATTATGATAATCATTATGATAAGGTAAAACTAGATTAATATATTCACAAACATCTCCAAATAGTAAAGCAGTAAGCATTTAACAAATGACTATTTCATTGATTCTTTTTCCTGTTTTTCTTCCAGTTCACTGACTGTTTTCGGATGGTGTCACATTATGTGGGTTGGCTTTGAAACTGTTAAGCATTTGAGAATGGCATCAAATTTCTGTGTTTCCTGCCATCAGGCTCAGTTTATGTGGGACAGGAAAGTGAACAATAGGTTTTGTACATGCTAGTTTTATACACTTGCAACTTAGCTACATCCCAGCCGAGGATAGATGATGCTGATGGGGTGAATGAACACGTATTTCAGGTGAGTGAGAGCTACCTGAACTACTTTCTTTAGAACTGGGCCTTGCCAGTAAGACACAGTGTAGCCAGCTTCTGCTCCACCTACCAGCCTGCTCCTGAGTCACACAGGAGAATGAGAATGGAAAGCTGAGCAGTGAAGAGATGGTACTATAAAGTACAAAGAGCTTTGACCAAGACATCAGACAGACTGAAAGAAAAGAGGAAGGACTCATTTTGTTCACGGTTTAAACAGATTCAGTCTCTTGCTGGGTGTCTGCATTCTGCACAATATCAGGGTGGCAGGAGCCTCTAGCGCTAAAGATTCCTCAATTCATGGTAAACAGGAATCAAAGGGCACAGTGGGGGCTGGGGAGATGGCTCAGGGGCTTGCTATGAAAGCATAAGTATCTGCGTTTGAATCCTGGGCATCCATGTAAAATACAAGCATAACCATATACTCATCTGTAACTTAGCCCTACAAGGGTAGAGTCAGGAGGACCACTGAGGCTTGCTGACTGCCAGCCCAGCTCTGTGTTCAGTGTGAGACTGAACCCTGCTTAAAGAAATAGTGTGGAGACTGACAGAGAAGGATAAACAATGTGTTTCGCTGGCTCATACCTGTATATGCACAGGGGTATAAACTCCTACACACATGGACTCATTCACCGTACACACCTATGTGCATGCACAAAAACAATAGAAGGAACCATGGAATGAATTTATCTGAGAAGAGAAGCTGGGTCTACATGACTCCTACTTTGTGGTGTTTAGGGACGCAGATAGATAATTCCTGGCTTTGACTGTTCTGGCAGTTGAATTGTGGTGTTGGGCCCCAACCACCTTTACTCTCTATGTAATTTCAGATAATGGCCCCAAACTGGATTTGAAGTAGAATATATGTCTATGAGGAAAATTGAAGCTTCTTTGGAAGAAGTATCTAGCAATAATGATAAAATCTGTGTATAATATTTGCTTTAAAAATAAACATTTTTTGCCAGGTATGGTGGTGCACATCTTTAGTCCCAGCACTGCAGAAGCAGAGACAGGCTTCATAAGTTCAAGGCCAGCCTGGCCTACAGAGCAAGTTAGGACTAATACAGCTAAGATGGTGACACAAAGAAATCCTTTCTTGAAAACAAAAATGACAATGACAAAATTGCATTATTCCATGCCTTTCCCATGAGGTCTCAGTCCACTTGGGTGTATCTCACTTTCTACCATTTTCTGGGAGACCACACCCATGTTCTTGGGTGCACCTCACTTTTTTATAAGAGATTCTCCTTTTCATAATTCTTACGTAATTTGCCTATATTAAGTTCCTATTTCACTTTACAAATGACATTTATATTTTAGCAATGTAAACTGTACTGTGAACTTTGACTTACCCCTTTATCTTTCCTTAAATCTCATAATCTTTCATCAAATATTCAATGATAGATAACCAGAATATCCTAATTGATTTTAAAGCAAGCATTATTTTTTGTCTGACCTTCTCAAGTATTTACACAGAGATCACTGGATATTGGCTTTCTCAAAGTTTTATCCTGCCAGTATACCCTAAATGAAAACTTGACATGTGTTTGCAATCACAAGAGTGATTTGGCCTTGATAGTGTAGTTTTCCGTTCTATAGGTAAAAAATATAAAACCTAGACGATGACAAAATAGCAGCCCCATAGTTAGGCCTGTAAACTTCCATGCCTGAGACTACCATGAACATTTTCTTTCTCCCTTTACCTAGGTCAGAGACTCATCTTCAAATTGAGCTCTATGTGTATATACTAGGGCATCACTCTGCCAAGGAGAAAGGAGAAAACTCTTCATAGAGATTGTTAGGATTTTACTGATAGTAAACGAAGCTATCAAATTAGATTCTTTAAAGATATCTTAGAAGCTGGGTCAATAGTTCAATAGGAAAACGATTTTGGTTTTTGGTTTTTTTTTTGTTATGTTTGTTTTTTTTTCACTCCTAGAGAGCCCGTCACCCAACTCGCAAATAAATACACAAAGTTATTCTTACTTATGAATGCCTAGCCATAGCTGACTTGTTTCTAGACAGTTTTTCTAATTTAAATTAATACATTTCTCTTTAACTACATTTTTGCCTCTGGTTTTTTCTACCTTTTATATTCCATATATCTTTCTATCCTATCTTACTCCATGTCTGGTTGTGTGTCTGAGTACCTGGATCCTGGCACCCTCTTCTCCTTATCTGTTTCTCACTAGTCTCTCCTCTCTCTTCTCTTAAGCCTAGATTTCTCCTCCTATTCTTTCTCTCTGCCTAGCAGCCTTGTGTTGTGGGAGGTCCTTCCGCTCCTCCAGCCTATAGCCACTGAGATACCAGCCCACTGGGGCGTGGTTTCTCTCCCTTTAAAAAAGCAGCCACTTCCCTCTCCTCTCTCTCTTCACTTCCTGCTCTGCTGGCGACTAGACTCCCTTCCTGGTTGTGCAGAGGGCTGACGGTGATCTGTAAGTTTTTTCCCCTTTAAATAAATACCACCCTATTAATCATAATTCCAAACTGCTGTGGCATTGTTTGTGACTTACGCCTTCAGCCCTGCCTGTTCTTTTTTCTGCCTAGCTATTGACCATTCAGTTCTTTATTAAACCAAGATGTTTTAGGCAGCCAACGTAACACAGCTTTACAGAGTTAAACAAATGCAACATAAAAGAATACATCACATTTTTGTATTGTTAAACAAATACTCTAGAGCATAAACAAATGCAAAACATCTTAAACTAATATTCCACAAAAGGAAACTTTCATGCAAATCAGGACCTGAATTCAATAATCCTCCAAACCTACTAAAACAGTAAAATACTGCAGTCATGTAGGAACACATTGGTAATCTCAGTACTGGGTAGGTGCAGATAGGGGTATCACTGAGGCTTTCAGGACAGCTACCTTCACCTGACCTTCCAGGTCCATGTTCCAATTATGGCATATCTCAAAAACAAGAAAAAAAATGGAATGACACCTACCATTGTTTCTCTGGCCTCCACCACATGCAGATGAATACACACACACAGAGACACTTGTACATATATGTGCACATGTACATGAATGTATATACGCAAAATCTTGGTACAAAGGAGTTTTTAACAGTAAAATGGCTTAAATGGGAACAAACAAAATTATATGTTTAAAAATATTTATGCACTTATGTATTATATAAAATGATAACACACAAACAATTCTATAAATTTCTTAATACAGGAAATTCAGATTGCAATTTTATTTTCACTTGTGCTTCTTTACTAATTTGTGAAATCCTTAAAATACAATGAACAAAAGGCAGCCCCTTCCATATTCCTTAATTTTCCACTTTCCAGGTGGTAGAGTTTTTCTGTGTTTTATCTGAGTTGATGTAGTTTATTCCTTGTCCTTGACACTAATATAAAAGACATTAAACCCATTACACTGCCTACTTTCTGAATAGCAGTACAAGTAATTACAGGTCATATGAAGAAGCTGTTAAACCTGAAGTTATCAGTGTTGAAACTATACACAATGTTGTTGCTAGTCATTTAAGAGGCTCGTAAGAGTTCTTTATATTCAGCAATAAAAAAGAAACTTCTAAAGTTCTACTAAATGCTAGACCACTAGCTGTCAATATCCTCCAAGTAGATGAAGATCTATTTAACATGCCTCTATGTCTCTGGACTTCTTTTCAAGTGATTCACTGGGGACAGTGTAAGGCATTGAGTGAGGACCCTATGAAAATGGCAGGTGCTTCCCCAGTCCATGATGAGCATCCTGCTCAATCCTGCTCAAGCTTTTATCACTCAACATGTTAAACATGTTCCTTATGAATGAAATTGTATTATTTAAGATATTTCTCAACTTAGTATGAACGTCAAATAATCAGACATAGTATTAATATTTGGGAGTGAAGAAAAGTATGGTACTAAAAGAAATAAAATCCTATGTGAGTCTTTCTGGGTCAGGAGCTTCTTGTGACATAGTATGCACCATTCTGAAACTGAACTAGAATTAATGATTTTAAATATAAAAGCAAGCATAAATTTTAATTAAACATATTTGCAACAGATAATAATAGAATTATGACTCAAAATCAGTCATTAATGTCAGGAAAACTCTAAAGTAGGGTCTTATACTGCCAACAAACTAATAATGTAATAACTATTAACAATGCTTTCAATCTTCATATTTTATACCTCATGTATAACAATGAATATGCCATATTTTCTTTCTGGAAATGTCACATCTCTAAAATAAGAAATAAGACTTTTCTCTTGTATTAAGACAGCAATCAAATTTTAAAAACCTTTACATAATTATTTTCCATTTTTAATTTATGATGATATGCCCTTATTTTTATTCTTGCAATTTTCAATTTAATATGTGTGAGTAGACTGACTTAGATCTTAAAATAAAATATTTCTAAGACAGAATATTACTGAAGTTAAATTATCTTTTTGTAATTAAAATTTATTCACATATACAATGTACCATTGTTAAAAATTAATTTATTCATAAAATAAGTAGAATGTAATTTAAATGTATTTTGAAATATCCAGAGGTGTGTACTAAATGAGTGAGACATTGAATGGTTTAATGTTCTTTAGACCTGCTCAAGACAGCCTACTCGATCTAGGAATATATATTTATCTGTGTGTATGTATGGGAACAATTTGATTTTTTAAAAAATGGGGTTTTGAATTCCTTGCTTTTAGGAAATTCAACTTTACATTGTATGTTGGTGGTTATTTGTGCATGTATGCATGGGGGGAGGTGTGTGTGCACATGTGTGCATGCTGTGGAGGACTGAAAAGAACTCCACATAGCATTCTTCAGACACCAGCCATCATGTTTGCTTCGGTTTATTTGTTGTTAGTTTATAGCTATTTACTTTTATTTATTTTATTTTCTCTCTGGCCTAGAGCTTGCCAAATAGGTTGGCCAGGCAGTAAGCACCAGTGTTCAATGTAGATGTTTCCCCAGAGCTGGGCTTAAGTACAAGTCACCTAACCTGACGTTTTGCACATGGATCCCAAGTAGTAAGTTCAGGGCTCTGTACTTAGAAGGCAAGTGTATTGCCAACTGAGCCAGTCCTCAACATTCCCCCTTTTTTCTAGAAAAAGAATGTCTTTAATTTCAGATATCAAGTAATCTTATAATCAGTTTTGTTAAATTCTGGTCACTAGAGATATAAACCAATCTTTCAGCCAACAGTGACTAAAGGAAATAATTCTCTATTTTCCCCTAAATTCTCTCTCTCTTTCCTCTTGTATTAGCTAATCTTCTGCGACCCATTATGTTCAGGTCCTTTTGATTCATATTTTGTAATGAATTTTCTTGTTTTAGGGCTCAGATACTAAATGCAAAGATGTATTCATTTATTTTCTTTTGAGTAACTACTAAAGAATCTCCTTGGAAATTTAATATTTATCCACCATTTTCTTTTCTCTCTGTTTCCACTACCAGGAGCTACTACAGAGATCCATGCAATTCTGTGACACAGGAAAAATGCACAATCACATAAATTGCATAAGGTCTCACTATGAAACTCTGACTGACCTCCAGATGCAGACAAAATTAGACTTAAACTCACAGATGTCCATCTGACTGTGCCTCCCTTGTACTGGGACTATAATCATGTACCACTGCACTGGGCTTAATATCACTTTTAAAATGAGAAGGAAACTTTATTAATCATTTGTTCTGCACATAAACGCCACCCTTTATGTGTCCAGACCTATCACAGCAGCACCCACCTGGTTCCTGCTTCTGATACTAAATCTGTTCTTGCCCTAACTGAGGGGTAACTCTGCCCTTCCTATTCTTTCTGCACAACCGTAAGCCAGATACTATATGCCAGCCTTTTGTCACTGTGACGAAATACTTCAGGTAAACACTTAAAGGAGGAAAATATATTTTGGTTTTTGTTTCTGTCCATCATCATGGTTTCCGTCCATCATGGTGACATGGTGACAGAGTGAGCAGAGAAACTCATATCAGGGCAGCCAAGCAGCAAATTGAGGGATATATGGAGACAAGATCCAATCCCAAGGACACACCTCAGGTACTCTATTGTTCTCCAACTAAACTTTATCTCCTAAAGCCACTCATAGAAGACTAACCAATCAATACAACACTCATTTAGGGCAACCTCTCATCTAAATCATGAGCTCTCAGAATAAATTCTTTGGTGTATCCAGAAACTCTGAAGTAGTTTTACAATTTCTCTACCTCTGATCCTTTTAACATCTTCTTGAGCTACTGTTGGCATGGTACCATTTTCAAAGCAAAGATTGTACGCATCTTAAAATAATGGTCCAGAAATATTTATGCATACATACAAAATCATCTACAAGATTACAAGGATAGCAATTTTAAAATGTAAAATTATAATTAGTAACTAACATGGAAATACAACAATTTTTGGATGGAGAAATGGCAGTACACATTCATGTGGAATACTGAGGCAGCTAAAATGCAGAGTTGTCTCTGAATGTAAGGATGGGGAAGTCTCCCAATGGGCAACATGCTAAAAAGTGAAACACAATATGTAAGGCTGGGGAGATGGCTCAGTAGGCATCATGATGGTAAGTAAAACACCCTCCATTGGGTTTTACCCAGTAGACAAGATCCCTTGCAAAGGTCTGAGTTCTCTAGAACAATGTCAAAACCCAAGATGCCTGAGCTCACCTGTAACCCCAGCACTGGGAGTTGGGGGCAGAGACAAGTGGATTTTTATCAACTTAGCCTGCCAGCTTAGCCTAAACATATAGCTTCTGGTTTAGTAAGAGACCTATCTCATAGCAAAAGGCAGAGGGTAATAGAAAAGCACACTCATGTCCTGCTTAGGCCACCAACTACAATCCCATGGGCACAGGCATCCACACACCCATACACATGTGTTACATATACAATATGCAAAGTAAATGTGAAGATTGGCCATTATGATCACTGTTGCTTTTTAGAAAAAAATAAGACCTGGTGGTTTTGTTTTTAATGGTGGTTAAGTGTGAAAACAGAAGCAGGTTATTGAGAATTGAGCCTAGGACCATACACATGCTAGGCAAGCACTAGCTATTTTCCTTGCCCTAAAAAGACTAGAATGGCCCGTGTCTGGAAGTCATGGTTTGCCTCACAACAAGAAATCTGATGGGAGTTTATCCTTAGACCATGGAATAAACATTTAATTTGCATAAATTAAGATGACTCCAGAATCACCAGTGACAGAATGCTGACAGGCAAGCCTTATATATGTAGAGAGTCATTGGCTGAAATATCTTTACACAGTGCAACTGTATTTTGTTTGTGTGTATATTTTAAATGTATATGGTGTGTTTATTTGTGTTTATGGGATTTTGCTTGTATGAGAGCACATGTTGGTAGTGTGTGTGCCTGAGTGCGTGCGTATGTACATGTGTAGGCATGTGAGGGCTAGCAGTTGACCTCTCTTGTTGTCTCTCATTGTTATAATTTTATTTACTGAGTCAGGGTCTCTCAATTGAACCTAGACCTGGCTAATTTGGATAGTCTAGCTAGGCATCTTTCTTCAAGAATCCATTGCCTCTGCTTCTTACCTGCTGGTATCACACATGGTCTGTCATATCCATCTGACATTTACATGGGTACAGGGATCTTTATCCTTGTGTGGCAAGAGATTTACAGACTGAGCAATCTTTCCAGCACTGTACATACTGTCTTTAAAAAATTTTGTTATCAGACAAGAGTAAAGAGAAACACATCCATGTAGGAAATAGTCTCAGTCTAAAGATGGAACCCAATTAGACCAAACAAAGATAAGGGAAGGCGGCATATTGCTTGAACAGAAAGGTATTAAAACTGCATGACAGCCAGCATTTCAGTGACCTCCCAGGTAGCATCTGGGGTTATTGTCAGGACTCAGCTCCTATAGCAACTATAGACTGTACAATGGAGACTCCCTTTATATAAAACCCCAAGGCCTAGAGGGTCTTCTCATTTTCACCTATAGTAAGGCGTTTGTGTTTACTCTGCTTCCTTCTCTGATTCTACAAGTAAAATTAAATAGGTGAGGAATGAAGCCCATCTGGTAATACACTCCTAATGACCTCCATTCATTATAGTCCTCTATTGATCCAGGAAAAATTTAAAAGTCACTTGTAAACATTAACATAAAATGCTCCTCTGTCTAAAGAAATAAGCACAGTGGTTAAGACTGTGTCCAGGTGTCTGTCCTATAGAGTAGCCATTCATACAGATGTGCTGTTACTAGAAGCCTACTCCTCCAAAGTCCTCACTTTGAACCCATCTAAAGAAAGCCACTGGTTAAAGAGTAAATCACAATAAGATCTCTCACTATACTTCTAGAGAAGCAGAAGGAAATGTTTTCTTACTGTTAACTCCCGACTCCACTTGTTCAGTTCTCATAACAGATGAGATGGGCAGGACCCCTGTTGATAGGCATCTCAGTTTCCAAAAGTTCAGATGACTGATGCTCTACAAGCCTTACTTCATTTTTAAAACTATGTTTATGCATGTGTGAATGTGAGCATGCACCTAGAATCATAGGTACAGGAGATGGCTAGAAGGTGGTATCGGAAGCCCTAGTGCAGTAGTTCAATGAGCTGTTCAATAGGGATACTGGGAGCCAAACTCGGGTCTCCTACAAAATCAGTAAGTGCTTTTAACTACTGAGTACCTCTCCAAACCCAGAACAATGTTCTGTAGATTATTCGGCATGTATGTATATTTTATGTTCCCCCTTTAAGAATTCATATTCCTTCTCCATGCATTGAAGGTCAGTTTCAATTTCTATATGCACTCCTTAGAGACCAAAGAACAAAACATTTCAATAGTCTTCAAAAGGCAAGCTGATTAATGTAAGCTGTTTAATGATGCTCATACATTAAAATCAGCTAGGTTGCCTTCCTTTGTCTGTTCTCTTTAATTAGCAGCCAACTGCATTGATCTTGTTTTGGTCAGATAGCTTTTTCACAAAAGCTTTTGAAACCCATTTCTGTGCCTCTCCAGTCCACCAATTATCATAATCCCATTTTACCCCCATGGTTGGGTCTTCATTATAATTGAATGTGTTGTAATTACAGCAGATGCAGATGTTAAGGAATTAAGTGAATAAAAGAGAAAGTGTCAGAAGTCAGTCCCCTAAATTTTCCAGGGTCTGGCTCACCACAAAGAGTCCCACTGTGAGTTGTCACTGGGGAAATCCTTAGCTAATGGACATGTGGTGGTGGTGGTCAAATGAGCCTGCAAGCTCATCAGTGATGCTGCAACAGCACTGGAGATGAGATTGCTGGTCCTCAAAGATGAGCCTTAGATGAAGACAAAATGTACCCCCTTCACTGCAAGCTGACGACCACTGAGCTGCACCTCCCCCCTCCCCAAGCTGAATACCTAAAGTTCATAATTTTTCACTGTCCAGGACTTTTTGAAGGGCTCCTCTTCAAAGCAGAGAGCATTCAAGGGCAGCATTATTTTTGACAGTATTTCATATCTGTTAACAAGAGAAGCAGGAGAAGAACAAAAACTATACTTTTTAAGATAGAAAAGAAAGTCAGGTTAATTATTGTAGATGTGGTAGGGAAAGGGGATCCACACCTCAATCTGAATGAATATGAGCTCAGGGTCATTCACACAATTAACAGCATTTGATTGAAGCACTTCTTCCTCCCCAGCTACAAGCCACAAATTCTAGGAATCTCAACATGAAGTAAGCTATACTTATAATGAAAGTCAGATCCTAATCTCCTTGTGTAACTCTAGTGGCTCGACATTCTCAGGTTGAATTCCCATCATGTCCAGAATCACCCTATAACGTGAGAATGAAATGGGAGAAAATAGGCTAATGTCCCTCAAAAATATGTTGAACATCAAAATTATAAAAGTTCTAATTATTTTTCATCCATGTGTATGTTTATGAGCTGTGTGTGTGTGTGTGTGTGTGTGTGTGTGTGTGTGTGTGTGTTTGTGTGTAAGATGCTATGGATCCATTGGAGCTGAAGTTACAAACGATTGTGAATCCCCTGAAGTGAATATTTGGAACAGAACATTGGAAGAACAGCAAGTGGAGATGGGTTCACTTTCTTGCAAACATTTCTAAATTCCTACAGACAACCACATAATGTGGGTGACGTTCTCTGTGAACTTGGATTTGGATGCTGGACTGAACAAAAAGAAGAAAGTGAGCTGAGCACCAGCGTCCATCTCTCTCTTTTCCTTCAGTGCCCTGATACCATGCCTTCCTAGACAGCATAGGATCATAAAATCAGAAGCCTGAACAAATCCTTTCTATCTTTACATTTTCAGGTGTTTGACACAGCAGCTAAAACAAGTGTCATGGACAATGCATGGACAATAGAGTTTTTCAAGTTACCGGAATAATTTCCTTTAGAAACTTTAGAGCACCAATAAATTTGGAGGGCAAAATTTTAGTGTTTGAATCAATGCTTAAGTTTACAAAATATGCTTACAATGAGAAGCCTGATGGTAGATGATCAGTTTTTGTTGTTAACCCAAGCTAAAATCACCAGAGAAAACTTCCATTGAGAAGTTGTCTTTTTCAGGTTGGCCTCTAGACATGTCTATGGAGACTTACCTTGCATATCGTAATTTAGAAAAGCATAGGTTAAAACCAGTTGACACCATTCCTTTGGTTTGGTCCCTAAATCACCTAAGAGGAGAAAGGTAGTTGACAGTAAGTGTGAATATGTTTGTTTCTCTCTTCTGTTGACTAGGGGATGGTGCCTCTAGCTGTTTTAACCTCCTGATGCCTGGACTACAGTTCTGTGGTGAACTGTAGCCTGGAACTGTGAGTTAGAGGTATAAGCAGCTCTTCTCCTTTAAGGTACTTTTGTCGGGGTGTCCTATCACAATAACAAGGGGATGAAACTGAGGGTATAAAACAGTGGCTGTAGCATGCAACCCAAGCTGAGGTGGCCTCTACACATATTCTCATCTGACATCAGAGCAGGTAGGTGCAAGATTCAGGGAAAATATAAATTGCCGTTACTTTGTTTTAGTCCTCTTTTATCTTGTTTCTGTCCTTGTGTAAATATTTGTAGTCATTTCATAAGACTGAAATTAAAATAGTGTATTTTCAGATGTGTGATATATCAGTTTTATACAATATGCTCATTTTATGTTTGGGGAAACTCTGGAGGCCTTGCAAGTAATCCTCTATTCACTTTAGATTGCTAGGACCTTCTGGCACATATGTTTTGAATGTGGAACAATCTCACATGCACAAGTCATGAATCACAGGTTCTGCTGGGAAAATTAGACAAGCTAAACAAGGAAGTCTTCCAGTCTCATCCCTGTAAACCCAGCCATCGGATGTTCTCCTGGCACATGCCCCTTGCAAGGCATAAAGGAATAAAGCAGGAGCAAGGGAAGGGGTGAACATGAAATCAGAGCACTGCCATTTTATTTGGAATGGGAATGCTGACAATAAGTCATATACACACAAAGAATACACAGCACTCTCAGTCTACATTGAAGAAGTAATCAGATCTTCTTCTGATGCCTCCAGCTCAGTCCTATTGAAGAGTATCTGTTGAAAACTGAGGCAGATGGAATTCCTGGCAGGAGAAAGCTACTTCACTGTGCAAATCACAGTGTACTTAGTATTCAGCAACTGAAACAGAAGAACCACACACAGTGCAAGTGAACAATCTGTGCCTCTCTCTACCCACAGAGATCTTGATCTTACAAAATGAGTTTAGAAATGTTTAATTTAATCTTCAAGTATTGCTCTTATCTGTTATAGACAGTCCTAGAATATGATTTGACAGAATAAAATGGTTTTAGTTAATGAAAAACATTTAGCTCCAAATGTCTCATTGATATAGGCCTATATTTCAGCTACTCAGGAGGGGCGGCTGACAAGAGATGATCTCACATTCAAGGGCTTCACAGGGAATATAGTAAGACATGGTCTCAAAAGAAAAATAGAAATAAATATAGTTCAGGGGTAGGGCTCTTATCTTTCATGTGTGGGGCCTTAGGTTCAAACCCCAATATTTTAAAAGTAGTAAGAATAACAAACATCAAAGGCTACTCAAACAAGAAGCTTCGAAGATTGAGGTCAAACAGGGGCTCATCAGGTGCCCTATCAATTTTATTACATGTATCTTTTAACTTTTTATTTATTTGTATATTAGTTTAAAAGTTTTTAATTTTTAAAAGGTATCTAGCATTATTCTTGCTGATTTTGCTGGTTATATGAAAGGGCAAGAGGGGAAAGGAGAAAAAAAGCATCAATATCAGCATCTTAGGAGCTAGAGAGAAAGCTTCACAGTTAAGAGCATGTACCACTCTTTCAGAGGACTGAGCTCAGATGCCAGCATCCACACCAGGCCACTTATAACCTGTAACTCTAGCTGCAGTGAACACACATACCCCTTCACAGACTTGTAAAACACAAAAATAAAATACTTTTTAATATTAGAACATTAATAAACAATGACAGAGTAAGATTGGAAACCTACCATGATCAAGGACTTCCTAAAAGGGAAGGATCATGAACAAGAAAATACTTCAGTGTATGAACACAGGAAGAGGTAGAAAGGAGCTGCAGAATGAGCTAAAAAGAGCCCAGTTCTCCTTGCTCAGGGCTCTGAGCACCAAGCATCCTTTCTTTCGCAAACCTCAGCCCCAAGTTCTTACTTGAATGATCCCTTTTAAAAAACTGTCTCTTGTTCCACAACTATCAACAAGTATCTTGCTCCAATTCTAGTTCCTAGACCTCAAAAACTATAAATCTAAGAGGGCATGTTCTGGACTCATCCTCTTTGCCACAGCTGTAACCAGTGCCATAGCCTCTGGAATGGTGGACAGATTGAACACCAGAGACCAGTTCTTTTTTTTTTAATTTTAAGCAACTCATTTTTTTTTTTAAATTTAACATCAAAGCTTGAGTGATATAATAGAAATTGAGCTGATGCTAAATAGCCTGAAGGTAAGGGGCGAACATAGAGTGCAGTGTTGAAACATGGGAGCCATGTGGTCCCTGTGGTTTGAATGTGAAATGTTCTCCCACGGGTAAATGCGTTTGAACACTTGGTCTCTAACTGATGGTAATGTTCAGAAAGGTTGTGGAACCCTTAGGAGGAAGAGTATCCTCAGAGACAGTGGGTTGCTGGGGTGGCCTTAAGGTTTTCTAGCCCAGCCTCACTGCATTTTCGCTTTCTGTTTCCTGGCTGTGAGTAAGGTGAGCAGTTGTTACCTGATCATACTGTCATTCTGCCTCCCAACCAGGATGGACTGTAAGCCTTTAAACTGCGAGCCTTTCTAAGTTGGCACTGTTGTCACAACAATGAGAAGAGTACATGATACAGTGATGATGTGGCTGGTGGAGGCCGGGGACTTCCTAGTGGACTTCAGGAAAGGATAGCATGGAATCATTCACAGTGGTGACACAGGGCATCCCAGTAACCCAGATCTCAGAGAAGTAATCCAGCTCAAATCCCAGTGCAAAGAATATTTGAAATTATCTATGCTTTCCTGAATATCAGTTTCATGATTTGTAAAATTCAGAGAAAAGTGACAATCAAATCCTTGTGAGAATTTCATAAAGTCTTGCAGAATGTAAAAATGTGGAAATTTGTCATTAATGCATCCATAATTGCAGGTATCTCCTAACACAGTAACACAGACATAAACTGTAATTATTTTCTTTCCTTTATAAAAATTCTTTCTTTTTACAACTCGTGGAGAAAGGCAACGATCTGCTTCACACATGGCTAACCTAGTTAACTCCTTGATATATTTCTATTCTCTGTGGCTAACCAGATGAACTGCTAAGAGAGACCTTGCTTCAGTTTTGCTCATTTACATTCAATCCACATCTTGTGTACCTGAGCAGAGAAGCCAGCTCCTTGGCCTGAGCAGCCCTTCTCCTCTGCTTTAGTGCACGCCTGCCTCTGGGGTTTGAGAAAGAAAAGCAGAAAACTGAACCACACAGACAGAGCATGGTGCTGACAGGAATGAAAGTATTCCAAGGATATTGTGATTTTCTTTTTGACTACCAGAAACAATAGACCTAAAGACACTAGAATTTCCTTAGAAATTGCCTGCTGGGAGAATGAAAGACTGAGATGGTGAGTGTGGACAGAGGAGAACTTGTCTACTTTAGAAAGATCTGCAAGGCACTGGGCCATCTTATGGACACACTGCAGCAGAGATATTGTGTAGTAATAGGAGCGGCGGGGATGCATCCCCAGCACCCCGGCCGCCTGCTTGGCTAGCTCTAGCTTATGCCCCGAAATAACTACACGGAAACTGTATTCTTTTAAACACCGCTTTCCCCATTATATCTAGCCTTTTCTCTGCTAACTCTCGCACCTGGACTAGCCCATTTCTCATAATCTATGTAGCCCAAGAGCTGGCTTACCAGGAATGATCTTAACCTGCGTCTTCCTGGAGTGGGAGAATCATGGCGACTCCTTGACTCAGCTTCTTTCTCCCAGCATTCTGATCTGTTTATTCCACCCACCTATGTTCTAAGCTATGAGGCCAAGCAGTTTGTTTATTACTTAACCAATGAAATCAACAGATTGATATATGACACTCCCACATCAATATTGTGTCAGAGAAACAAACCTTGGCTAGAAATACTCAGCTATGCACATCTTTTACTTTCAATTAAAACTGGAACCTAAAGGATTCTGAAGATAGTCTTAGGTAATGGAGGGTCACTGCACTCCTCTCTTCTTCTTCCCAAGGTGAGCAAATTGAGTAAGTTTTCTGCTACTTTCATTATTACTCATTGGTTTAACTGACCTACTGATGATGAGTGGCTGAACCTAGCTTGTCAGTTGGCCATTAGGGTTTGACTCTGACTCTAAAAACTCCAGTAACAGTTGCTGATAATGTTACCAGACAGAGACAGCCAGCTGCACTATTAGCTCCTGATTTTGTATCTGTCCTCAAAATAGACTCTGAATACTGTTTGAACAAACATCTGTGTCTATTACCCATAAAGGTTATGGCAAACACAAAGTGACTGGTTTAGAATTTGAAAGACCTCAGGCTCCACCATGGCCTTCTGTATGCTAGGCAGACATTATAGAAGGATCACACACACACACACACACATGGAGAGCATCAAATCTCCCTTGATATGATTATATTTTTGCTTTTAGATTTGCTTAGACACCTCACTATTTAAAAGTGTGAACATTGTGTCCTTATGAATCTCTTGTTAATAAGAAGTTTGGCTGGAAATTCTCAAAACCCCAACTCAAACCATGTTAGGAAATGTAAGAAATGTACTTGCAGAACTCAAATACAGGGTGAGCAAGTCTACAGCAGGAGAACAAGATGCACATACACCACACACACACACACACACACACACACACACACACACACACACACACACACACACACAGAACATTCCAAGCCTGGGACTTGATTCTTGCGAGGGTCTGCACTTCTAGGGCTTTAGATGTTTCAGTTCACTATTCCTGCTTTCCAGGGTCCTGTATGGATAACTTAGTCACTTTTTTTTATATTGCTGTGAAAATACATTATCAAGGCAGCTTAGAGAGGAAAAGCTTGTCTTAGAGCTTCCAGCTTCAGAGGGTAATTGCATGACCATCAGAATGGCAAATGTAGCAGCAGACAGGCAGCCATGACACTGGACCAATTGCTAACAGCTTACTTGTTGAGACAACTACAAGGCACAGAGAAGACAGAACTAACTGGGGATGACTTGAACCAATCCCCAGTGACAAACGCCATACAACAAGACCATGCCGCCTAATATTTCTGGTAACTAAGAATTCAAACATGAGTTTATTGTGGCCGTTCTCATCCAAACCACCAAAGTGATGATTATGCTACTCGAGCACTCTATAGCCTGAGGCATCCCTACAAAAACAATCTTTCTCACTAATTCCATATTTGAAAATCTTGAAGACAGAATCCTTCTTCTGAATGGGTGTATGGGTTAGTCCATAATTACAAAGGCAAGGCATTAAGGAAGAATATAAAACTCTCAGGGAACTTGTAGAGTTGTTGGACAGGAGGTATCTCTGGGAAGGACTGCCTAATCACAAATTCTTCCCCCAAAAAACAGGACGCAAAAACAACCGTTAGTGAGAGTGATGCCAGGAAGTCATTACAACAGGATATAAAGAACAGACCGTGGTGATGTTGGACTTGAACTGAGTCACTCAAATCTGTCTTCCTCTCTGGGGCAATGTGTGCAGCATGCTGTTCCGCTTTCCTCTAACGAACTTTTGGACTTAAATGGCTCCTAAACTCCTTTCCACAGTGTACATTTACTAACAGTTTGAACTCTGAGTAAATGGGCTTTCAAAAAAATGCATTCCTTCTCTGACAGCACCCAGCATGGAGGAGGCCCACAGGAGGGCAGCAGAGAGAGGAGAAATGAGAGCCCCATGCCTGCCAGGGTCCAGCTTTTTCTGATTGATCTGTTCCCTCGTATCATGAAAATCTGCTTCAATGTTGGTGCTAATTACACTCTCAACTGTTTGTTCTATTACTGTATGTTGTCTGACTTATTCTCTTTTGAGAACACTAGAACCAGACTACTATTGAGGAAACACAAGATCTCCTCATAACAGTGTCTTAGTTAGGGTTTCTGTTACTGTAATCAAAAAGTATGACCAAAACAACTTGGCAGGGTTGGGGGGTTATTTCAGATTACAATTCTCACTCTATTGCTGAAGGAAGTCATGGCTGGGACTCAAATAAGAGAAACCTGGAGGCAAGAGCTGGTACAGAGACCATGGAAGAGTGCTTGGTTTGCTCAGCTTGCTTCTTTACAGCAACCAAGACCTCCAACTGCGGGGTGGTACTACTCACATTGAGTTGCCCCACCTCACATCAATTACCAATCAAGAAAATTCATTCAGGACAGTCTTGTTGGAGCACTTTCTTAACTGAAGTTTCTAGTTCCCAAATGACGTCAGCCTCCGTCAGGTTGATATAAAAACTAGCCAGGAAAACCAGTAATGGCAAAGCATGCCTGAGTCTGAAACAGAAAAAAATTAAAGGTGCTTGGGTTGGGAAGGTGGCTTAGCAGACAAGAGAACTTGCTGTTAAGCTTAAGAAGGATCCTGAGTTTGAACCCGCAGGAACCATGTTAAAAAAATAAAATAGAGTATAGTTACATGCACCCATATCCCTAGCAGTGTGCAGGAAAAGAAAGGAGGATTCCTGGGGCTTGCTGGCTGCCAGTTTAGTTCAGGGTCAGTGAGATCCCTTGTCTCAAGGGAATAAGATAGAAAGTGAAGAAGTGAATGTATGATTCCTTCCTCCAACATATGTATATGTACACAGAAGTATATGTATCATACAAATGCATATCACACGCACACTCACACAGAGATACACACGTACTCACTCTCACACACCCCACAAATTTTAGATGCTTCTAAAAGATACCCCACAGTCACCTATTTCAATACACAAAGCCACAATTTCCTACTATCATTGTCTCTCCCTTTCAAAGACAATTCTCCTATCATTTTTGCATCAACATTCATAATCCACAGCAGGAATTCCAGTCCACAACTGTGTACCAGTTGCAGTTCACTCATTTTAATGAAATGTCAAGTGACAATTCTTAGCTGCCAGGAGTCTCCTTTCATTTTGATTTAAATTTTCCCTTCAGAGGGTCAGAAACTTATCTTGTCCCTAACCCCTCCTCTCTTCTCTGTGGCACATGCCTCTATTGCCTATCTCATTTACCAAACACTGACTGAAATCTGTTGCCGGTTCAACATCACCATTATTAGAAATACTGACTGAGGTTGACATAAAAGCTGCAGGTGTTAGTTACCTAGGGTCTTTGGAGTTACAGAAGATAGATTCAACTTCTTTTTATCCTTGCCCCATTCTCTAATATGTAAAACAAAGTCACTGTCTCTGCTATGTGTTCAATTCCACACTCATTAAAGTAGACTTAGTAAGTCTGTAACAGGAATTATTCTAACATATCAATAAAAGGACCCTTAATACAGCACCACTATGTCGAGAAAACTAAGGCTTAGATCTCCAGACACTTGGGGACTGAAGATCTTAGAAGTCAAGCAGGTGACTGTGGTCCTCCAAATGAATAATTCAAATGCACAAGTTCTACAACATTATAAGGATAAACTGCTGAGAAAAGAGTAGAAAACAGAAGCATCTGCTTCACAGAGAAGGGAATGGGGGTGCCAGTGTCTACCTACAGTCTTCCAGGTCCCTTCTATGCAGTCTTTGTGCCCACAGTCAAAGCCACGGATTCTTGATGTTTACGATGATTTATGAAGCTCACAGCAGCATTTTGAGAAACATGCTGAGAAGCAGTTTCACCTAGAGAAAGGCTTCATGGCTGTATTAGTCGCATCCCTTGTGGCCATTACAAAGCACTTGACAAATTCTGATAAAAAGAGGATGAGTTTATTTTGGTTCAGCTTGAGGGAACAGTCCATAATAGCAGGGGAGGTGCAACCACAGATTGAACCAGACATCATAACAACATCCTCAGTCAGAGCGTAGAGAGAAAGATACTGCTGGTAGATACTTTTTCCTTTTCATTCTCTCCAGGACCCACTTCATGTATTGGTGCTGCCCATATCTAAGGCAGTTCTTCCTTAATCAGCTCAATCTCAAAAGTCCTCATAGACATGCTCATATGTTTGTTTTCTATGAGTCTTGATGCTACCATATTAAAATCAATGTTAACCATTACAGTGATCAGATGTATTTTTGAAATTGTAAGCTGTTTCCAACGACTGAATAAGCAGCCTCCGATTACAAATTGGCATCCAGTATGGGGCTTCATGAAAAAGCCTGGTGGATACTATGGAACTGTAAGCTAAAGATGGATGTCCCAATGTTATAAAGGAACTTTGGATAACTGTCCAGACAGAAAGATGTCTCTTTCAATTCTAGGGTTTTGGAAGTTGCTTACAGTGCATTTCCTGTTTTCTTAGGTAATATTATATCCTTCTGGAATCTTTGATGGAGGTAAAGTGATAATTTGGTGTAGGAGGTCCTTTTGCATTTGTGTTGATTTCATTGGTTGAATAAAGAAGCTGCCTTGGCCTTTTGATAGGGCAGCCCTTAGGTGGGTGGAGTAGACAGAACAGAATTCTGGGAGGAAGAAAGCAGTGTGGTAGACGCCATGGCTCTCCTCTCAGAGATGGACCGTGGTTAGACTCATGCTGGTAAGCCACAGTCAAGTGGCGATACACATTAATGGAGATGGGTTAAACTAATATGTAAGAGTTAGCCAATAGAACTAATCGTCCAGGCAGTGTTTAAATGAATACAATTTGTGTGTTGTTATTTCGTGTATAAACTAACTGAGCAGAAGGACACAGCCCGCCACTCCTCCATACTACAGAATGGCACCCAACTACTAGAATAATCACAATTATAAAAGATAGATTAAATATAAAACTTTAGACTCACAAAGATAAGATAGATAATAGAGTATTTTCATTAATTTGCCAAATGTAAATGGACTAAATAGTGTAATGATACTTCTTGCTTGATAACTGTTTGGTTGTATGTAATCTTGCTATGTTAATGTTAAAACCTTCTATTTATTTACACAGAAAAGGGGAGGTGATGTAAAATTCCCCTCTGCATGTTTTGAATATGTTTTATTACCATTGGTTAATACAAAAGCTCTTTTGGGCCGATGGCAGTGCAGAATGGAGGAGAAAAGAAAGTGGAGCCAGGGAGATGCTATGTAGCTACCAAAGGAGACAGATGAGCCAAAACCTTATCAGTAAACCATGAGCCTTGTGGCAATACAGAAAATAATAAAAATGGGTTAATTTAAGATGAAAGAGTTAGTTAATAAAAAGCCTGAGCTAAGGCCAAACAGTGTTTTATTTAATATAGTTTTTGTGTGATTATTTCTGGTCTGGGTGGCTGGAAAATGAACAAGCAGCCTCTGACTAGAAATGACTTCCCCTCTTACAGTTCATAAGTATCTGAAATATAAACCTGTACAAGAAAAAACACACATAGAGAAAGAGAGGGAGAGACAGGGAGAGAGATAAAAGCAGGGAAAATCCTTCAGCAAAGAAATTCATTTAACTTTTCTTACTTTGATATTTCTCAAATTTATTTGAACAGAGAAACAAATTTCTATAGACCATGGTTAATATCAGGCAAGCTGGGTATCTGGCTCCCTACTGTGTAGTGAAAAAATTTTTGTTGAGCCAATGTTATGATGTGCCCAATATACAAATGTGTTTTGTCTGCTGACTCAATATTTCTAAAAGACCCATAGGCCTCCTAAAGTGTTAGACACCGTGCATACCCAGAGTTCATTCTATTTTTACTGAATCTGAATGTCTATAATTATAAGGTACCAAATTCTACATTTTAGAAAGATTTCTTAACACTCTGGAAGTTGAAGCTAGTAGTCAAAGAATCGGGACCTAATTGAAGATTAATTTATTGTAGCATTAAATATGTGGTAGGTTATTACTTAAATTCTGGCATGAAAAGCTTTAATTTATGCTTATACAAAAACACAGGTAAGAGACTTGGGATATAATTCAGTAAGCAAAATATAGCATGATGGTCTCCAGTATCCTTCTAAAAATAAGTTGAGTGTCACATCAGCCACCATGACTAGGACTAGAAGACAGAGATAGGTGGACGCTGGGCTTTCTGGCCATCTAGTCTACAAACTTCAGATCATTACACAGGGTCTAAGTGGGAGACTCTGCCTTGAAAATTAAGGTAAGAGTGATACGGAAAGACTTATGTCATACACACACACACACACACACACACACACACACCAGCTATAGTCATATAGTCAGCATGCTTTTTATGGAGACCATATAAATGGCCTTTACCTTGGAGCTCATCATCTGAGAAGACTAACAACTCCTAAGCCCTAAAATTCACCATAAGTTGATCACCAAACACCAGGATTTTGATATGCGCAAACAAATCTCACAAAAGAATAGTGTGGGATATAAGATTCTCAGCTCACAAGCTGATTTTGCAAATTATAAATTTTATTGGTGCCCAATATTTTTACTAGGGTGGACAATATGTGTTCCTCATCTTCATGAAACTGCAAAATATTGAAAAGCCTCTAAATTAGACCTGGGACCATAATAAGGACAGTTATAGCATTTCTAAGTTTGATGTCAATCAAAACATAAATTAGTTAAAATTGAATAAATTTTTAAAATTAAGTTAGTTCCTGGCTTCAATAACCCTAGTTCAAATTCATAAGCATCACTAATGAGTGCACCCATTTCAAAGCAAAATGGAACACTTTCCTTATCACAAAAAACATTCCAATGGGTATTGTAGTCTATACCCGTAATACTTGAATCTTTAAAGCTAACATTATAGTGCAACCCTAACAATTACATGTGCTGTGTATTAGTTGCTTCCCCAGTTGCTCTGATAAAACACCTAATCAAGGCTATGTCAGGAAAAGTTTAGCTGGCTTACAGCTGGGGGGATGGATTCCATCATGGCAGGGAAGACATGACAACAGGCAGGGAGTCCCTGACAGCAGAAACAGGAAATCAGCTGGGCACATTGCGACCACAGGAAACAGAACGTGAACAGGATATGGGCTTGACTATCAAACATCAAGGGCCACCCCAGTGGTGCATTTTCTCCACTTAGTCTTTACCTCCTAAATATCAACAACCTTCCCAAACAGGTGGGGATGCGATGCTTAAGCACATGAGACATTAGGAAACAGTTTCCATTAAAACCACAACAGCAGAACTATTCTGATCCTCTTTGCCTGCAGGAGTAAGAAACACAGAGGCGTACAACTAATCCTTTCCTACTATTTCCAGTCTGATATTTTTACCTGAGAATGGTCTGCCATTATTTCAAACATCCATTATGAGCAAGTTCATTGTTTAGATCCTCATGTCCAATTATGTCCAGACAGCAGCTTATCAGCCTTTTTAATGTGACTCATCTTTCCCTTGACAACATTGTCATTGTTCCAGGCACAGCATAACTTTGCATAGATGTTATCCTGTATCTTTCAAAAGCTTCACAAAGACCCGTTCAGTGTGTTGCTTAAATTTCAAGGGAAAACATTTTTTTTAAGATTTCAAAGGTTCTCAAGAGCCTGTTAAATTTCTAATGAAAATACTTGTTCTCTATATAACTCGGAAAAGCCATTTAACACCTGTCAGTGTCAGCTCTCTCCCTTGTAAAATGAGAAGAGTTTATGTTTATGCTCCAATATTGAGCTCCAAAGGTTTGAGCGAGGTAATTAGGAGAGAATAGGCTCTGGTATGGAGCCTATTTTATTTTGCAATATTTGTGACCCTACTTAGAAAGAAGATAAGGGAAAACTTCAAAGCAGAAAAAAAAAACACATCTCATATTTTTTCATCATTATTTTTCATCGTTTTAAATGGCATTTTCAGGACTAGTGATATGGATTTTTCAGTTACATGCTTGTTATGCAATCATAAGGAGCTGAGTTTGGGTTCCCAAAACTGATGTAAATGTGGGACATGGTGGCATGATTCTGTAATGTTAACACTGAGGAAGAGACAGGAGAATCCCTGGAGTTTGCTGGTAAGATACAGTAGCCAAGCCAGTAAGCTCTAAATGATTTTGGTAAGAGGCCCTGTCACAAAAGAATAAGGAGAGCATTTAACAGCATTGTCATTGGGCCTACACATACATACACATGCATGTTTACCTGTGCATGTGAACACATATACATACATACAGAGAGAGAGAGAGAGAGAGAGAGAGAGAGAGAGAGAGAGAGAGAGAGAGAGATGTTAGAAGTCAAACGCATCTTTCTAGACCTGAGAATGGTGGCATTTGACATAGCCAATAAATAAATAAATAAACGAAAGAGTGCTGCTGAAGACATCGATAGGCACTTTCGATAAAGATGAGGAAAAAGTAAAAGTTCACACTGTATATGATTATGCTGTTGCTGTTTTGGGCTCGTGAAGAATCCTTATTCTTCAGTAATTTCATTTTCAGGCAAGAGCTGACATGGACACAAACCTGTTAGCACCCTTTCCTACCAAGCAAAGAGAGCCAGGGTCACAGCTACTAACCTGGCCTCGAAGCTGCATGGCTTCCTAGGGCATTCTGCCTATGTTTCACTGTGAGGAGAGCACTCATACCCTGAAGTGGCCCCACAGAAGTTTGTCTGTTTCTTCTATCTCTTGAGCAGCCTTCTTTCTACACTCCTCTTCCAGAGCAGACCTTCTGCATTCTTTTCTTAGAGCACAAGACTGTAATAAGGATATTGTGCGAGCATGCTTCCTTCCACTGTATTATTTATAGATTACATTGCTGTGGCTTGCTTGTCTAATTTTATGATCGCCTTGCTAAACAAAAATACTCTATCTAGTGGTTACAGAAGGAGCACTTAACACCACGTGAATAATGACAGCTGGCACCGGCGGTGCTCTTAGGAGGCGTTCTTGCTTTTCAAATCGAGCAATATCTGGCATTCACCATGTGGGAAAATTTCAAGATGAGAAAGAGGTGAAGGGCTGAATTCCTAACTCTTAGTTGGCATGTCATTACTTAACTGTGTTGAGTGTGTATTTCTGGAAAGCACATCCCAGAGTCTGGATCGAGCTGTGAGAATGTGCCACTCTCTTTAAACTACACTTCCTGTAATACTGCCATGTTGCAGATGTTGGGGAGCTTTTTGCTAGCACTGAAAACCTCAGTTATGTGTTTTCTTTCCTGACTATCCGTGCAAATCTCCACCAACTGGCTCTCATCCCTCTCCCAGCTGGAAGGGTTTTAGGTGGATATTTTTCAAATTCCTTCTTCCTCTTGAGTAAGTAATATAGTCAAACCAAAGGATGCTGTTTACTTGTTTAAGCTTCATGTGTGGTTTATCCCCAACCACTGAGAGCAAACACTGGTAAAGTCTAAACTCTTCAAATTATGACTCACTGCAAAGTATCCGCTAGAGGAATAATATATCATTTGACATCAAGAACTCTCTTCCAGAAAGCAAAATCTAAGTACTGATTACAGTAAAGGAAATCTAACCAAACAAGAGAAGAGCTGTGTGGATTATTGGGGTCAGTGGCAAGTGGGGCCTGGGTGCAGCTTTACTCTTCCTGACAGTACTGGCACCAGCTCTAAGAGCCTCACACATGCTTGGCAAGCACTCTACAGTAGGCAAACTGGTAAACTCCAGGTTCAGTGAGGGACTCTGCCTCAAAACACAAGGTGGAGAAAGGCTGGAGAAGACAGCATGTGCGAGCAGCTGGCCTTCAGGACACTCACATATGGACACGTGCCACATAGATACCAACACATATAACTAAAACCAGCTCTATGTGTATTAAAGTAACAAATGCACATTTAGGAAAGTGGGAGCATGGTTTAGGGAAGTATTGTGTTGAAGAGAATCATTCTCTTCTACTTTATTTCTACAACTAAAACATGTTCTCAAAATTTAAGAAAACATTGTCTAGAAATTTCACACTACAAATTCACCATACTTGGATAAGTAAGTAGGGCTTTTTTGTTTGCATGTGCATGCGTGTATGCACGACTGTAAATATGTGGGAGGGGCTGGAGGACAAACTTGGCTGTCATTCCTCGGCATACTCTCCATCTTATATATACATACATACATACATACATACACACTATGAAGTCGGTGTTCTGGATGTGATAGACATTCTATGAAGTACAGTGCTTGGAGATCCAAAAGCTCTAACTTAATCTCCTTTCTCTCAAATCACTATCTGCTTTTGGATAGGTATTCCTCCACATTTCTCAATGATGGAGTGTTTTCCGCTTAGTCTATGAAATTTTCTAATACTAGAGTAAAGGCATTTGCAGAAGCCTAAGAAATCTTGTTGAAGGGATGCTCTCAAAGTGAGGGTAAATCTCTAGGGACAATTTAAAACCTGTTATGTTTCTCAAATAAAAACATAAATTGTTTGCCCAGAAGACATGCCATGTACATTATATACATAGGTTATACATGTATATATAGGTTATATACATAGGTAAATTGTTACAAGAAGTGCTGTCTCTGCTACAGGTGTCAGGGTTTTAAACATGGCATGCTGCTGGCAATGGAGCCCAATCTATTGCTGTCTCTCTTGCTTTTGAACCAAAAGAACTTTCTATTTCTTGTTCTCAACCAACCCTTGCCCAAACTCCAAGAGTCATAAAAAATAATGCTATCTGCATTTTGGTTTTTAATACCTTCTAATTACTGGCTGTATGTATGATCCCTCTGAAAACTGACAGATCTCTAAGGAAGTGTAAAATGGCTGGCAGTGTGCAAACTTGGGTCAAAATGTAAATAGCAAAGGCTTTACCCACCTCTTCAATATCTAGAGTTTGATTCTGTTTAAGGTAAATTGGTGTATGTTAATATCAGTTTCTCTTTCCAACAAGCAGAGAGACAAGCACTTCCTTTAGGCATCTGAAAGTCTAAAGTGATGATGACCACCCATAAGCAACAATGATACCCGAGCAGATGAATGCAGTTAGGATTCAGAAGCAGGTATCATTATAAGAACTTGGAACAAGCCACGTGGTGGTGGCGCACGCCTTTAATCCCAGCACTTGGGAGGCAGAGGCAGGCGGATCTCTGTGAGTTCGAGACCAGCCTGGTCTACAACAGCTAGTTCCAGGATAGCCTCCAAAACCACAGAGAAACCCTGTCTCGAAAAACCAAAAAAAAAAAAAAAAAAGAAAAGAAAAGAAAAAGAACTTGGAACAAGACTCAGAGGGTAGAGTGCTTGACTAGAGTTCTTGAAGCCCTGGGTTTGATCTGACGCTACTCAGTCCAGGCTTGGTGGCACATAGCTATTATCTCAGCACCTGGGAAGTGGAGACAGAAGGATGAGTACTAAAAGATTATCCTTGGCTTTATGGACGGTTAGAAGTCAGTCTGGGCTATAAAAGACTGTGTCTCAAATTCAATTAATTATATAAAATTATTAAAGAGCTCAGGTCACAGATAAATGAACAAGGTCCTATTTGTGTCCTGTCCACTTCTTATGGGAAATCTTAATTCAAAACAAAAATGGTTCAATTTATAAATTTATTTTTCATAGCCATAGTAGACAGGTGCCTTTTTAGGATGCCGGATCCAATCTTCTCACCAACTCATTTTACTTTTTTATTTTTATTGAACTCTACATTTTTCTCTGCTCTCCTCCCTACTTCTTTCCTCCCCTTCAACCCTCTCCCGACATCCCCATGCTCCCAATTTACTCAGGAGATCTTGTCTTTTTCTACTTCCCATGTAGATTACATCCATGGATGTCTCTCTTAGGGTCCTTTGTTGTCTAGGTTTGCTGGGATTGTGATCTGTGGACTGGTTTTCTTTGCTTTATGTTTAAAAACCACTTATGAGTAAGTACATGTGATGATTGTCTTTATGTATCTGAGTTACCTCACTCACAATGATGTTTTTTTAGCTCCAACCATTTCCCTGAAAAATTCAAGATGTTGGGTTTTCTTCTGCTGTGTAGTACTCCATTGTGTAAATGTACCACATTTCCTTATCCATTCTTCAGCTGAAGGGCATCTAGGTTGTTTCAAGTTTCTGGCTATGACAAACTATGCTGCTATGAACATAGTTGAGCACATGTCCTTGTGGCACAATTGAGCATCCTTTGGATATATACCCAAAAGTGGTATTTCTGGGTCTTGAGGAAGGTTGTTTCCTAATTTTCTGAGAAATTGCCACACTGACATCCGAAGGGGCTGTACCAGCGTGCATTCTTACCAGCAATGCAGGAGAGTTGCCTTTAGCCCACAACTTCTCCATCATAAGTTGTCATCAGTGTTTTTGATCTTGGCAATTTTTACAGGTATAAGATGGAATATCAGAGTTGTTTTGATTTGCATTTATGTGGTGACTAAGAATATTGAACATTTCCTTAAGTGTCTTTCAGCCATTTTAGATTCCTCTGTTGAGAGTTCTCTGTTTAGGTCTGTACTCCATGTTTAATTGGATTATTTGTTCATTTGATGACCAATTTCTTGAGCTCTTTGTATATTTTGGAGATCAGACCTCTATCTGATGTGGGGTTAGTGAAGGTCTTTTCCCTTTCTGTAGGCTGTCGTTTTATCTTATTGACCATGTCCTTTGCTTTACAGAAGCTTTTCAGTTTCAAGTGATCAAGTTTTATTAATCGTTTCTCTCAGTGTCTATGTGGCTGGGGTTACATTTAGGAAGTGGTCTCCTGTGCCAATGCATTCAAGTGTACTTCTCACTTTCTCTTCTATAAGGTTCAGTGTGGCTGGCTTTATGTTGAGGTCTTTGATACATTTGGATCTGAGTTTTGTGCATGGTGATAGATATGGGTTTATTTTCATTTTTCTACATGTTGATATCCAGTTATGCCAGCACCATTTGTTAAATATGCTTTTTTCCATTTGACCAACTCAAATTATTAAGCTACTTTTTCTTCTAATTATATCTGTGAATGATACTGACAACGCAGTCAGTGCTTCCTTTGGGACCAGCACTTTCCCTCTCCAGTCCAAAGCATGTATATCAACAGAGATAAGGAACAAACTAAATGTTACATTGGTTGTACAGCAGGGAGTCTCTTTAATGTGATAAACAGATGAGGAGCCCTTATCAGGGTGTCAGATGAAGGCTCATTGAGGTATTGATCTTGGGAAGAGATCAATAACACAGAGGAATATTTTGTCTTCTAATTATCAATTTAGAAATGTTTCTGCCTCATAGAAGTCACTTGAGTGTAAAGTTGTCTTTTTTTTCACATTTCCTTCTAGCCTGAAAGCTTCCTTGGCTCCTGTGTTTCAGAAGCTGCATTTCTTAGTATTACTCAGGAAGGCAAGGCAGGCTGTTCTTGACAGCAGATTTCTCAGTGTTCTCAGAACATCTACTTTGCACCTGCCTTGTCAAACAATAGACAAACTCTTGTGATAATTCACTGGGCCACTGTTATGCCATTGTTTTAAGCACTAGTGTTTCAGATTGTCAGTCGGCGAGGGAAACTTCTTACAGCAGCCTTACGGAAAAGCATTGAAGTGCCGCCCCAATGTGGTTGGCTGTTTGTGTTTTCTATGAATGAAAGCACCCAGTGCACACTTTAGTTTCTTTCCTCACTGCTGTGACAAAATATCATTCAGAAAGAAAGTGAAGGGTGGAAGGGCTGTTTCTGGTTTACATTTCTAGGGGATTCAAATGACAGCGGTGGGAAAACATGGTGACAGCAGAAAGCAGTTGGTCGTATTGTCTCCATAGTAGTGAAGCTAAATACTACAGGACTCAGCCCTGCTGTCAATCATCAGGTACAGCCCCACTGATCCTCTTCCTCCAATAAGGTTCCCTCTTCTAATAGTCCCCCAACTTTCTCAGACAGTATCCCCAACTAGGATCCAAATATTCAAGCACATGTGCCTATGGAGGACATTTTACATTCAAGCCACAATAGTGACCTTTCTTTGCCCAAGAGGAAAGTGACACTTTATCAACAAATTGATCAACTTTCCTCTTAATATCAAGTGACAAGAGAGATCAGGCTGATAAGAGGGCACAGATGCCCTCCTTCAAGGAAACTTATGGCAATGAAAGCCAGTTCATGCTCCTTACAAGTCCTACTGCTTCACTCAGGTCTAAAAACTTTAAGGAGACGGTGTGACAGCCACAATTGAAGAAAAGAGGAGTTAGTAATGCTTTTTTTCTGCTGAGTTCTAGATGGACTGACCATACTGAAGTTGGTCAATGTTTACCAGAAGTTCCTCCCTTCTGGAACCATCCCCAAGAACTAGGTAAAACCAAAGACTTGGACTGGAAACCTTAGGTCTCAGTATGCTCCAGTTCTCAGTATGTTCTTCACAAGGCTGTGACAATCAGTAGCATGAAGAGTAACCGCTTTCTTGTTGTGTGTGCATACACATATGTTTGAAGATTCATGTTTACACGTGTGTGGTGCATGCGGAGGACAGAGATCAATGGCATTGGTATTCCTCAATCACTCAACACACCATTTCTACTTTGAGGACGGTTTCCTCACTGAATCTGCAACCCTTTGATTCAGGGAAACTGCCTGGCCAGAGAACCCTAGATCCCCTGTCTCTGCCTCTCTATGCTGGGCCTGTAAGTACACCATTCTGACTGACTTTTAAGTGGGTTCTGATTTCCAAACCCAATCCCTCATGCCTTGGCACAAAACACTTACCAACTGAATGTCTTTCTAGCTCCTACAGTGTGTGATTTCTGAGCCAACATGGAAATTCATCGCTTTCTGCTTCACAACCTTGCCATGTTAGAGGAGGGAGTACCGTGGAGAAAACAGGCCCATGTTTTCCAAGCAGATTTGTTGATGCATAACCTGTTTCTGCTACATCTTGCTTGACTGTATAGCTTTGGAAAGGCTACTTAGCATCTTTGTGTCTCAAACTCATTATTAGAAAATATAGTTAATGATGAACCCTACTGTTAGAATTACACACACACACGCATACACATACACACATATACACATACACACACACGCACACATGCACACACACACACTTTTACTGACTCATAGCAAGTATTATTTAAAGCTAAGCTATTCATTTGTCTCTTAGTCAGATTGCAGACATTTTATTACTCTCCATGTCCCTCTGGTCTTGGTTCCCACTCATTGCTAGGTATTGTTATTACCAGGTACAGCCTTTTGATCATGCAAACAGGTGCTCAACACCTCCCGTACTCTCAGCCCTACACTATGCTATCTACAACAAATGCCCAGGCTGTGCTCCTTGACCTGTCCAAACCTAGCCCACTCCTCAGCTTCCTCCTTCCTTAGCGGCACCTTCCTCTACATGTTCTGGCCACCCAAGTCCTTTTTCTTTTTGCAAATTTTAGCAACAAGTCCTGCACACTTTCATAAACTCTGGAATTGGCAAACACTAGGGTAAAATCTGGCACCAATGATTACTAAACATGTGACCTTGACCAAGCATTTGGTGAGCTTCTCTGGGTATTGGCAACAACCCCTATGGATCTCAAATGTGTGCTTCTCTAAGAATTACCAGAATTTCTTAAAATTGCAGCCTTGTCCCTGTACCTGTTCTGGGTTAACTAAGTCCTTTAAGATTTTTTTTTAACTGTAGGTATGTTTTAGTGTAGAACTGTGCAGGGGAATGCAAGCACACAAGGAGACAGAAGAGGGAGTCAGATCTCCTGGGGCCAGAGGTACAAGTGGTTGTGAGGTCCCAACATAGGTACTGGGAATCAAACCTGATGCTCTCCCAAAATAGTCAGGACTTTAACTGCTGAACTGTGTCCTAGCCTAGAAAGTTTACTTCTAACAAGTTGCACTGTGCACTGTGATATTGTGCTTTGGCCTCACTTGAAGAACTACTTTGGGCTTTTTAGGACTGTGGAGAGAGTCAAAGGAAATAATATTTAAAGATTGCTTATTCAGGAATTACTGCATAAACCACAACCTTTCCTTTTCGTCCATAAAACAGGGCAAAAAATGGATTTAAAAAAAACTGCAGAGATGCTCTCATTCTGATTTTGGCCTCATTTCACGCATGAAGGGAGAATACCATATTGTAGCATTTCTCACTTAGGGAGAAGAGCTCAGATTGTGTGGGCATTGCCCTTTCCATGGCTCTCCTGGCACCTGACATAAAGGCTTTCAGTTTTAGATAAGAGCTCAGACATATGTATTACCCAGCAAAGCAATCTTTTTATACTAGCGACTGTTTTTAACACACACCCACACACGGGGTGGGCTGTATCAAGAATCTGTTTGTGGAGGTTATCCAACATAATGTTTTCTCTTCCTCTGTGTTTGTGGCTCCGCATGCTCAAGCTGAGAAGCTAAGAATCTTGACCAAAGAGCAAGACACATGCTTTTCTTAGTAGAAAATGTGCTAGGAGGAAAAGAACCAGATATGGAGGGGGAAACAGTGTTTAACGACAAATTTGGGAGCAGGAAGCTGAATACACAGTTATGTGTGTTATCCGCCCAGTGGGAAAAGCATTTTCAAAGGAAATAAGAAGAAAATCTCCTTAGGATACAGTATCAGAGACCTGGGCAGTAACCTTCTTCTGTAATTGACTTTCTACCCTCCATGTAATTTCCATTTCTGTATGTTTGGGACTAGGACTGGATGATATTCCAAAACCTACTTCAATTGTATTGCTTTATGAGGGCACTCCACAGGAAATGGGACTTGTGACATCCAAAATTTTCCTGGCATTCCAGAAAGCTGAATAAAAATCAGTGTCAGTTTCTGAACATTATTTGTTGTTGTTGTGTGTGTTTGGCACACTGTGCACAAGTGTGGAGGCAAGAGGTGGGTGTCAGGTACCGTCCTCCATAGCTCTCCACTTTATTCTTTTGAGTCGGGTTTCGTTCTTGAACATGGAACTTACAGTAATTAGGTTGTTTTTATTGTTGCTTTTTATAACCAGGCAGATCGCCAACAAGCCGCAGAAACCTTCCAGCTCTACCCCCCGCCCCACAGCACTAGGATTACAGTGATGCTACCACTCACAGCTTGTTTCATGGGTGCTGGGATCTGAACTCAGTACACATGCTTGTGAATCAAGTACTCTTGGCTAATGAGACATCTCTCTAGTCATAAAATGATGCTCCAAAGGTTGATTTTAAACAACTCAAAAGAAGCAGAACCTACCAATTTGCCAGCACCATTTCAAAGGGCCTGCGAGACTCTGGGCTGGAGAAGCCTGTTAAGATTTTGGAAAATGCAGGCCTTTTTTCGTGAAGACTGCAATGACCTTCCCATATCTAATTTCCCCCAACATTGATCATAACTACAACATTTAAATATGTAAGAGGCACAGTTGGGAAAAAGGAAATAAAATCCCATGTGTGTAGGTGGGTCTCCTTTTACTGCGAAGAAAGAAACACACACAGAAGGCAAGCCTTAGTATCAGAAGTCCAAGAAGAAGAGATACTCAGTGCTGCTTGAAGCACTGGTTTGGAAACCTCTGCCATCCCTAGCAGCAACTTCATACCAGCTGGCTAACAATGTCACATTGGTAAACACATGAGAAACAGAACACTGGAGGAGTTTTTTCATGGACCTGAACCTCACTGTGTCAGCTGGCTAGGAACACCCAGAGGCTCCTGTGTCTGCTTCCCCAAGCAATGAGGCTTTTAGCTCCTTGCCTGACCTCTGACCTCTGGCCGCTTTATTTAAACATCTATTATTGCTCCTGGTTCACATATCTATGCACTTTTACTTTGACACTTCTCTTTATCACAAAAAGGAAAAGAAAACACAAATCTCAGGAAACACTTGCCTTTGTAACCCTTCTCCTCTCTCCCCACTCATCGCAGATGTAGAACAAATTACATCAGTAAGAGACCAAAGCTTTGGCGCAGTTTTCCTTTTTGTTAGAGAAAGTGACGGCGAATCAACAGAAACATATCCTTTACACACTAAATGAAACACATTCCTCATTATACAATTAACCAAAACACAAATGTATGTAATATAATTACTCAAGACTACAATTACACAAAGGTAATGGCGCAGGGTAGATGGCAATGACTTTCATGTAATCAAAAATAATGAGAGCTTTCTTGATTGTATATTAAGGTATCAAAGAGATCCCAAATGACAAATGTCCTGTATTGATCTGCAGTACATAAAATACTGCACCAGCTGATGGATTTGGAAGCTTCTCCCTTGCTGGGAATAAAAACGTGGGGTGGTAGCCATTCCCTGTAATAGCTTTGGTTTGGAGATTTCTAAATTAGCACATTTTAATGAAACACACATTTTATTATCCACTTTCACAGTTGGTCAATTGAAAAAAAAAGCACAAGAATCAAAAAGTCAGTGTGAACAAAAAGAGAAGTCAGTATGGTGTGGAGGTGATTGCATGTGCAATGTGTGCTAGGCTTCATCTAATTACAGCAGTGATTTCCAGAATTAGCAAAGACCATGTTCTCTATGGCTTATTTCCTTTGTCCCCCAATATCGGTACCTTACAGTTTTCATTGTTTCTCCTCTGCGCTGGGACTCTCACTCCTGAACTCCCGTAACTCTGCCCTACATTTTTTCAAGACATGGCTCTAGCCACCAAATCTGATGTGTTCCTTCTTTGTTCTCACACAGAGCATAAAACCAAATTCTTCAAGTACAAAAGCTCTCTTTGTGGTGATTCCATGTCCACACCCCAGCCTTTTGGAAGCCATGAACCTTGCCTGCAAGACCTATGGACTGAACTGCAGCAGCAGAATGTAAGACATGGTAAATTGCAAGACAAGGCATTGGTTGCTTGTTATTCAGTAAATAAGTTTTGCCAAGGAAAATATCATATGCGTATCCCAGTACTAGAAATTCTAAATGCAAACTCAAAGCATTTTGAATTGATAACACTTGTGAGCCATGTATTTTCCACACAGTTCTGTGGCGCTTTTTCCTACCATCTTTTGCCTACTGTCAACTTTGCCAAGCATGATTTTGCCTTATCCTTTAAGGTATGATTCAACCACCTTCCCAAACTTTCTCAGTCTCATTCCTTATTGTCACAGTGGTATCAACTTACTGGAATCATGTGTCCTTATTAGTGACAATGTTTCTTTTTTGTTGTTGTTGTTTTGTTTTGTTTTTTTTTTATTTGTTTGTTTTTCGAGACAGGGTTTCTCTGTAGCTTTGGAGCCTGTCCTGGAACTAACTCTTGTAGACCAGGCTGCCCTCGAACTCACAGAGATCCGCCTGCCTCTGCCTCCTGAGTGCTGGGATTAAAGGCATGCGCCACCACCGCCCGGCTAGTGACAATATTTCTAAAATAGGTATATTTGAGTTTACAGCAACAACTAGTTAATATAGCCAAGAACTTCTAATACTAACACATATGTAAACATTTAATCTCATCTCCCTACCAGCTAATTAATATTTCAAAGGATTAAGCAGAATTCAAAGAATGAGGCAGGTAGGTGATACAGTAGGAATATGGCAAAATCCTGCTGAAATTTACCATCTATTGTTTTTGGTTTTCTGACTTCAAATCTAGAAATTTCCAACAGAAGAGAAGTCAAATTTCAGGAGAGATATAACTGAAAACTGACTGTCATGCTAGATCTCTAGGTTGCAAAATTAAAGAACTCATTCTCACTGGCGTACTGTCTGGTCTCTTTGGAGCTAAAGAAACAGTGGGTGGGGTTGGTGGCAGTTATACCAGCCATCCCAAACTGAGGACATTCACGTTGAGCACAGCCAAACCTTAGCAGTAGATTTCCTAAAGCTTTATGCCATTTTAGGAAGGATACCCACAGCGAAGAATGAAATGGTTTAGGGGAGAAGTAATTCCCCCCTCTTTCATGCTTTACTCTTAACTTCAAAGTAATCAAATGTTGTTTATGCATAAGATTTTAACCCTTTCACAAATTTGTATTTGATTCAATTTGCATATCCCGTTTACTGCAAGTCAACACGAAGAGAGAGACTCAACTAATTTGAACTGTTTTTCTCTGGGCCTGAAATCCTTTCAGAAATATTTTCCATTAGGCCACTCAATTATGTCTAATGTGGTTAATGTCAGCGGATTAGAATTTTTCTTAAAGAAACTCATATTTAGAACAGGAGAACGGGAAGGGGTGGGAGAACAGAGGAGACAAGACAATAATTACCTGTCTTTGATGCTACACAGATCAATGTGTAAATCACTAAAATTCCCCAGGGAACCTTGCTGAACTGAAATGAGGTCCTTGGGCTGGTTATCAATAAAGATGAGCCTCATGCAGCCTTGGAAAGCCTTAATGGGATTTAAGCATTGGGAATCGGAGAGATTGTCAGGGCACCCTGTGGGACAGAGAGAAAAGATGAAGAACACTGAAATGATCTGTCATTGCTTTGGCAACCTATTGATGGAAGATCTTGAGCTCTAATTATTTGGGCACTTTTTTATTCTCAACAGGGGACACTTTTGCTGTAAATCCAGGCTCAGGAGCAGGGGCAGAAATGATGCAAAATGGGTGTATTCAGTCACTATAAAGGAAAAAAAATGCCAAAGGGTATATCATTGGTATAACAGTTACCTTAACTCCACGTGTGTGTGTGTGTGTGTGTGTGTGTGTGTGTGTGTGTGTGTGTGTGGTATGCCTGCAGATGCATTATTTCATGTAGGCATCTGTAGAAGGCAGAGGTTCATATTAGTATGTCTTACCACTTTCCCTTTAATCTTTTAGATAAGATCTCTCTGTGAGCCAAAGGCTCCCCAATTTACCTAGACTTTGGTCATGAGCCCCAGGGATCTGCCTTCACTTTTCTTTTTGCTTTTTGTGACACTGTCCCTCCACCCAACCTGGACTTGGATTAGCTGGGTCATCAGTGGGTCTCAGGAGCCAGTTTATCTCAGCACTGGAATTCAAGGTATTCCATGCCATGCCCAGTATTTTATAGATACTGAGAATTCAAAATTAGAAGTTCATGCTTACTTAGCAAGCATTTTACTAACTGAGTCTTACACACACACACACACACACACACACACACACACACACACACTTTTTTTTCTGCTGGAAAGCAATTTGTCTTTCTTTTTAATGACATCCTTCATATATTGTTCACATATTGTAAGTGCTTGGAAATGTTGGTTCTGTCTCAAAACACACATCAAAATTCACAATGCAATTCTGAATTACACTTTCTTTCTAAGGAAATCATGCTCTGCTAAGGATGGCAGTGAAGTAATTGTCTGGTTAATTGTGGAGCATTAACAGGCTTAGTTCACGAGAAAGGTACTCTCAGAAGCCAAGCAGGAATTTTGACATGCTGTGCAAAGCAAATCCAGACATTAAGAGAACTGCCTGCTTAAGTGCGCATAGTTATAGGCTGTAACAGCACATGCAGAAGGTTAACCCCACACATCTTAATGACTGTTCTATAGAGATAAAAACGCTTTGCCCTGTTTAGCATCACCTGCTGCCAGGACAATGTACTCCCGGTTAAGACAGGTGAAGACCAAGCAGGGAGACAAGTGTGTGTGCTCTTACAAACTCCATCTCAGTGGTTTTAAACAGTTCGGAGCATATGGGAATGGAGCCTGAAAACACAGCAATAAGCCATAAATAATGGGGAATTATTTCAGCCATTGCTAATAGACAGCCACTGCAGGGCTGAAGCCCAGCAGCTGGTTACCAGCTCACTGGCACACTATAAAATGAAGAGATGCTACAACTTCTAATTGAAGCTGTAGAGAGAATTTATGGAAGTTGACGATTACTGCTGAAGCTCGTTTTTCACCTTCCTTAAGTTTACAGTCTGTGTGTGAGGGTTTGTTTAAACACTGTTCAAATCATAGATAAATCTTCACATTCTAAGTATAGCACCCCTGGAAACACACCCAGAATTTAGCACTATTCTAGCTAGGGGAGGAGAGCCATTTTGCCTCTGTGATATTTTAGATGATTATTGTAACATGATTATTCAAAGCCATTTTGCCTGAAAACAAATTCCTGACCATCATTCTTTCTCCATTGCTAAAATATAGTATGTGATTCAGAATCTACAGCTTAGAGTTGAGACCACAGCTCTGCACTTGTTCCATTCATTTGCTTTCACTAGGGGGCTACAGTGAAGACAGATTTGAGTATTCTTCATACATATGTTGTCTCTATAGTCACCTACAGATTATTTGATTTTCTTAACCTTTGAGTGACAATGTATATGAGTTTGGGTGTGCAAATGCCATAGCCCATGCATGGATATTACAGGATAACTACAGGAGTTGGTACTTTCTAACTTCTCTGAGGTTGGGTCTTTGGTTTGCCACTGTGTACATCAGGTTCACTGGCATGAGCTGCCTGGAGATTACAGACAAGTGCTACAGAGGCTGGCTTTCCAGGGGCTCTAAACATTGAAACCCAGGTTCTTAGGCTTACACAGCCAGTCCTTTATGACTAAGCTGTCTTGACAACCTACTGATTGTTTTATTTCCACAAACAGCCGTCTTGTTATATCTTATATGGAAATATTATCACTTAAACATGTATGCCATGGCTGTGAATGTAGTAGTGATTGTAGGGGAAGGACAGTGAAGCTTCCTCCTACTAAAATCCAACCTCACTGATCTTGTTCCACATTGCTTCCTTCCAAGGAGACCCTACATATGAATTCTGTACCTATGCAAAGACCCTTTTGTGTTTCAAGCCTTCTATGTTTTCCTTGGGAAGAAAGGGATGATTTGTAGATTTTGGAGCTAAGAGACTACAGGGTTTTTGGTGTAGCTCAGTGTAGAATGTATGATTAGTGTTTGGGTGACTCCAGGTGTAATTTATTGCTATCATCATCATCATCATCATCATCATCATCATCATCATCATCATCATCATTCTTATTATTTATGTAAAAGAGAGAGTGCAGACAAGCATGTGCATCCATGCATGTATGGAAGTCAGAGGACAGCTTTATGGAGCCAATTCTCTTCTCCCACTCCAGGTTCTAAGAATAGAACTCAAGTCCTCAGGTTTGAGTAACAAGGGCCTTGGCCTAGGGAGACATCTTGCCATTTCTTCAGTAAATGCTATTTTTCAGTGCTAGTCTTCAGCTACCTTATAAAAAGGAACAGTCAGGTCTAGGGTGGGGTAATTTTATGCTCCCCTCGACAAGATCCCAACCAGTTTGTGTCACTCTCTCAACTGTATTGGGGGGAGCACGGGGGGCTTTGGAGTTGGGTGTGTATTGTGCTGTGTGAAGAACATGCTTGAGGTGTGGGTGTGAATCTGTTCATGGAGACCAATGCCGTTTACACACTGAGTAAGCCCTCCGCCACTAAACTTCACTGAGCCTGCATTCTACTCTGGTTTCTATCTCCCAGCAATTCTGAAATTGTTCTCTGTCTTTTAGGAAAGTGAGTATAATGACTGTATTTTAAGAGCTTAAAATCAGAGAGCTGTGGGGACTAAGTGCCCGTTAGATGTGGCTCCTGTAAACAGAACCATGACTACAGAAATAGGCACTATCTCTTTCTCTTTTAATAAAAGATACACCTGAAATACTCAACATGTCATGGCATATATTGTATGAGAGAAGAATAAATAAAAACTTGAAAATAATCAACATAGGTGTATTTATAAAAATGTTAAGCTGTCACATAGGTCATCTCAATTTATTTTAGTTTGTGTCTCTGGAAGTAGTGCAAGGGTTTAGAAAACATTAGAAAAAGCAGCCGTGGCTCTTCTTTTGGAGCCCCTAGCTCCTCTACACTTTTCTCTGTCTCCTTCTTGAGTGTGGGTGAACTCCAAGGTATGGGAAAGGGGAAATAAGGCTCACGAAGAAGAGAGGCAGTGGAGCGGCATAGATAGGCCACTGGTGCCTCCCTCTTGTTTTCCCGCTTGCAGGTACTTTCTGACTCTCAACTCCTTTTCTCTGTTTTCAGCTGACTTGTTTCTTTCCAGTGTGACCACGCAGCTTGGCACGGCTACAACAACTCTCTTGTTGAGTTATGTAAGCCAGCTCTTGTAACCCGGGCTTTTTCTGTCCTCACCACTGCTCTAGATTAGCTTACGTTGGCACAGTTGCCTGAGGTTTTGGTTTCTCACTGTTTGTTGCTTGTGTGCATGCATGTATGCATGCAGGGCTGTGGGGAGGATAGCCTAATTAACAAAGCACACATGGTGACATAACTCCCCTATCCTTTTATTTGAGGTCTCAAAAGCTAGGGAATTTACCTCCAAAGTAGTAACTATTTCCAGAATAAATTCGCAGCCGGGAGGTGTCCGGAGCCGGGGAAGCGGCATCGTTGTCCAGTGTGAGAGTGACCCGGTTTCTCCTGGCATTGACGCTGACAGAATGCCACAGGCCGTCATTCAAGTAACTGCCTGCAAAAGAAACAGGGAAGGGTATTTCATCAGGGTCATCTCTCTCTTCTGACTGACAACTTAGTCTCTGTTCCTAAGCCATTTCTGATAGTTTTGGCTAAGAAACAAAGGGGACAAGCCTAAGTATGTGGGGCATCTGTGCTAAACAAAAGCATGTTATTTATTAATTAGGATGGTGAGTAGTGACTGCAGAGAAAAAAAAGCAATCCTCAAAATGAGACCAGCAATTATATCCCCAGAAATAATTGTTTTAAGAGATTATTCCAAGAATCAAAACTAGGACCTAGCACATATCCGATGCATACCCTCTATCACTGGGATGCACTGGTTCTGATAAAATTTTATTTAATTATTGAGAGTTAATTGTCTTCATTTCTTTTTCTGTTTCTGTGATAAAATACCCTGACAAAATTAACTCAAGGGAGACAGGGTTTATTTCATCTCACAGTTCAAGGATACAGTCTGCAGTGACAGGGTAATCAAGCAGCAGAAACTTGACTTTTCACAATTAGGGAACTAGAAGGATGAAAACATTGCTGCTCAGCTTGCTTTCTCCACTGTGCACAGCCCAGGATCAGATCCCCAGTCCAGGGAATGGTCCTTCCCTCCATTTCGATGGGTCTTCGCACATCAACTACTATGGTCAAGGGAGTCCCTCATACATATTCCTAGTATAACCTTAGTTTCTGCAATCCATCTTGAGTGTGCCTGAAGGCTTGCTCCTGGGTGATCTAGATCCCATCAAGGTGACAGCTAACATTAATCACCACAACTGCACCAGTGTGGTTTCATGTAAGACTGTAATATGCTTTGAACAATCCTCTTCGGTATCCTACTAGCCTTCCCCATGTCCCACACTGTCTCATTCTCCACCCGTTTGCTTCTACTTTGTCAGATTACTGAAGTGGACAAGGCCAGCCCCATTGCAAGGCAGAGTTTCTTACTGTAGTCAGGGCCAGATTAAATCAATACCAACTGTAGCAATTTTAATATATTTAGTTGACTGTACAGGTGTATGTGGGGGAGGTGTACATGTGGAGGTCAAAGGACAATTTGTGTGAATTGAATCTCTCCTTCCACTACCTGAATCCAGGAATCGAACTCATGATACCAATTTGACATCAGTATTAAGGGATCAAACATGATTAGAAGACAATCCCAGAGCATTTGGAGGGCAAGAGGTGGCTTATTAAAAGCAAACGCTCCTAATGCTTTACTCGTTCTCTCTTTCAGCTGCTCTGCAACACTGACCTACCTTACTAAGGGAGCTGCATTAGGAATTAATCATGAAGGGCCAATTAATTCCGCTCAAAAATTTCCTTCTATGGAGACTTCTGCTTGATTATGCCCCACTGAACGCTCAAAAAGACAGCTATATCGAGTGTTCAGGCCACAATGACACAGAACTATACATGTTCATCATTCAGACAATTTTCAGCTTGCCTGGCTGTGCACTGAGCTACTTTCCTTCTAATTGTCTCAATTTTCTCACCTGCAAAAAAGTGTACCATACTTAAAGATGGCTCTAGGGATTGTAACTACTACTATAATTGTATGCTTAAGTATTTTGGCACTCTATGAACTAACACTGATAGGCAAAACCATGAATCAAAGTCACTCTTAGGGTTGGAAAAGTACAGATAATAACATATTCCTTTGTATTTTGGAATGAGCCACAGTTAAAGGGTAGGGGTAATTGTACTAAGAATTAAAACACTATCCTTTGACATGATACAAATGAGGAAGACAGATAAATTAACAAGCCAGACAATGGACATTCAGACTGACGCTGGGCATAACCTTGCTGTTTGCACTCAAGTAGCTACGATTACCCACATAAAACCTACATAAAATTTGGCTCACCAATACTCTGTCGGAGTGTGTGAGAAACTTGTGACAATTCAACCCATCATTATTTCTACTCAGTTAATGGTTGCTGGATAAGAGGTCATTTTCTTCAGTAGTACAGTCACTATTAACTTACCTTAGAACCTGTAACTCCTGACCTGTGCTCCTGTACACAACACCATAAAACTCACTAGTTATTTAAACTGGACCCATAGTAATAGAAAGGGGACTAGTTTGGAAAGTGAGGGGACCAATACAAGTTAGGGGGCCAGGAGAAAGAGTGAGGGTGTAAAGGAGTGAATATGGTCAAAGTATATTATACATGTGCATGAAAATGTTATAGTGAAACCAATTACATGTAGGTTAATATATGCCAAAAAATCGAAGACAAAATCAACCCAACAACAAATAGTCTCAAACTTCCAGCTCTAGGTGAGACAATGATGACAGGCAAGGAAGAAAGAGGACTTACTGCCTCTGTATGTGAAGTCTAGGGATGTTTCACTGAGTAGGTAGGAAACAGTTCAGTCCAGTGAGCAAAAATTCTAGGACACAGCTATCTGCTCAGACAGCAAAGAAATAGATAATGGAAAATAGAAAAATAAAAATGAAAAAGAGATGAACAAGGCCTTGGATGCCAGGCTAAGAAGAGTCCAGCAAGAGCCTTTGAAATAGGTTTCTAAAGAATGTTTTACTCAAATCAACTTCCTTAGAATCTCTGTGGAGGGAATTTGGGCATTTTTACTAGAACAAACAAACAACAAAACCCCATGAACTAGATGGGGTTGATGAGTAGATCAGGGGCAGATGCCTGCATTTCACAAGCAACAATCCCTGGGACCCAGCGAAAAGCTAAAGGCAGTGGCACCAGCATTTATAATTCTGGTATACCTCTGAGGGATGACAGGAGAATCTGCAAAACTCGAAGGCCAGCTAACCCCACTGATACATTGAGTCTCAGACCCTTTCTCATGACAAGGTGGAAGGAAATGACCAAGACACAAAGATTGTCCTCTGACTCTCCATGCGTTTTCTAGGGTCCCAACACCACTGACAGGTGCTCCACAAACTCACACAGGAACACATGGACTTACTTTTCCCTGACTCTTATCTCCTACCATACACACACACACAAAAAGAATCCATATATAATGTGTCTATGTGTGTGTGTGTGTGTGTGTGTGTGTGTGTGTGAGAGAGAGAGACAGAAAGAGAGAGAGAGAGAGAGAGAGAGAGAGAGAGAAAGTCCAATGAATAGCCAGAATCCAAATCACTAGTGCATATCATGGAGAACAATGAGGGGTATTTAATTTAGGAAGGGCCAAGATAGAGGAACAATTTTCAGAGGGCCATATGAACCTAAAAGCAGGGCTCCTCAGTCTTTTCCACTGGTGATGATCACCCCAAAGGGCAGAACGATAGGATCAACAGCAAAGGATCAGCAGAGAAAGCAGAGACAGCCAAGGATCACTAGATAGGACTTAGCAGAAGCCCCTGGAGTCTTTACGATGAAGCCCTCTGGGAGGAAGGTAGAAAGAGGGCTACTTGGCTCTGAGTCATCAGGGCACAGTGAGCAGCTTCCGTGTGGAGAATCTGCACAGGGCATTCTCAGTACCAAGGCTCAAGGCCAGCTGTGCTCCCACCAGGGTAGCTGTGCCCCATCTGCTCAGAGAAGCCCAGATGGCACAGACCCACCATGTGCACAGCTCCCTCAACATCTGCTTCCTGTGGAGGGGAGACCCAGAAGCTTCTCCAACTGGTAGCTCCAACTTCTGTCATGGACAGCTATCACAGACAAGGTAGGATTTGGGTTTTGGACATGGTGACTGTGCTAATTAGTTAAGGCTTCTGTCAACTGATTCCTAGGGATGAACATTTGATATTTTGAAAGAGCATTTGACGTGCAATCCAACTGTAGGTCTGCTTTGCTTTCATTTGCATACTAATTTGAATATATCTCCATAACACATGAAGCTGTATTTGAAAGCAAACTATTGACTGGACTGGAAGAGGAAGTATGATTCACCATGCAGGATCTGGCTAGTACTCAGGAACCAAGCACTTGGATAGTCATAGATGAGTGTGGAGGAAGTTATACACAAAGGCTGTGGAAGTTTGTTCTAAGCACAAGTCCATCATCTAGCCTCATTACAGATGCTGAGCGTCAGAGGAGATGCTTCAGGTAGAGATGTAGGAGCCAGAACCTTCCCTTATCTGGTCTCAAAAAATATTTTGAGACAACTTTTTTATTTAACCTACAGTGTGATATTTCTGGCTACCTCGATGATCATTGCACTCTAGGAATCGTCCAGTCTCTAGTTCTCTGAGTTGACACTATAGTCAGGACCATTGTACCCAGCTTTTTATGTGTTTGCTGGCAGTCTGAACTCAAAATCCCCTGCTTTTGAAGATATCACCAATAAATGCACCTCTCAAGACCTTGACTTTCTTGATTTTTAAAGTGTTTTGTATTCATTGGGTGAGGTTGCATAATGTAGATGAAGGAATGCACATGTGCTATAGTACACATGCGGACATGTCAGAGACAACGTTGTGGACTCAGCTTTCCCTTGATGTGGATTTGAGTTTGAATTCAGGCCATGGAATTTGTGTAGCCAGTGCTCTGAACTAGTAAACTAGCAGTTTTAATAGAACAAGGATCACCAGGGGAAGTTTTGAAAGAACAGCTGCTGGACTTCATGAGACATTAAAGAAGCCAGACGTCTCTGTAGCATCTCAGATATGGAAGGGGTCAAGGATCTCCAGGGACTGGGCCGTGCAGCCAGATGTAGGGCTGCTTCTCTCTAGAGTTCAGGAGAAGGAAGAAGCTAGAGAAAGGAAACAGAAAACATGCTATTATCAAGGGAACATGGACTAGATTCCAAGGGAGTGAGGTGGCACACCCTCCTCTATGATGCTCTTTATACCCAGGTATCACTTCTACTTAATTCTGTACATGGACTAAAAATAACATATCTAGATATTCTCCAGAGTGTGATTGTTAAGAAAAATTTATTAGAGCCAGCAAGATCACTCAGCAAAAGTAGGCTCTTCCCAACCAACAAGTCTACATATGTAAGTTCAACATCTTGAACACATGAAGTAAAGAAGAGAACTGATCCCTGCCAGCTGTTCTCTGACCTTCACCTGTACTTCGTAGCATGTGTATGTATGTGTATACACAGAGAAACACAAATAAACAAGAACTTATTTTAAAAGACAAACCTGGGGATGGGGATGGGGTTCAGTGTCTAGAGAAGTTGCCCAGTATGCAAAGACCTTATGTTCAATCTCCATAACATGCAAACAAGATATCAAACAAAATACAAAGCTGAAGTTAATATATCCAAAATTAGAGAGAATCCTCTTGGATCAGGTTGCCCCCTCTCAAACTTCCTGAGACAAACAGTTCTGAGTGAACAGACATCTCTCAAGGAGAACAGAGAAGTACCAGTGTGGGGTCAGAGCAGTGTTAAAAGGATTGTCCCAGGGGTCACTTCAAGGGATTCAGTACCACAAGCATAGGAACTGAGTCTTAATACATCCTCAATTCTGGGAGGGTCCCTGGGTGGTGGCAAAGTTCTCAAAATTTAAAGTGATGGCAGAAAATAGTAGTTTGTTACAAAGATCAAGATTCAGAACTCTGACTTTTAAAGCAGTGTGTGTGTGTGTGTGTGTGTGAGAGAGAGAGAGAGAGAGAGAGAGAGAGAGAGAGAGAGAGAGAGAGAGAAGGAGGAGGAGGA
>NC_022013.1:15644131-15646620 GCF_000317375.1 Microtus ochrogaster | reverse complement strand
AGGAGGAGAAGAAGAAGAAGAAGAAGAAGAAGAAGAAGAAGAAGAAGAAGAAGAAGAAGAAGAAGAAGAAGAAGAAGAAGAAGAACCAAGTCATAGAATCAGAAATTTTTCTTCTCCAAAGAATGCCATAAAAATTTGAACCACTCTCCCAAAATAACAAATCATAGTACCTAACCTGGAAACTCTTCTCTTCCCTTAACAACCCTCATTCCAAATGAATCCTTTCCACACTAAGGAAAAAGGGAAGCTCACAGATGGACTAAGAGCAGACAGACTACTGGATTTCCTCCCCTGGTCTGTTATAACACTGGGATTTTCAAATTTGGTTGACACTCTGGTTGAATCTGGAATTTCTCAAGAGACTTGTCTCCATATGAGACTGTGAGGGGATTGCCAAAGGGAATCACTGAGAGGTGAAGATCTTCCCATGGCTGGTGGTATTTACAGTGGCAGTTCAGAAACAGAGAGATCCCGGGGGGGAAATGGTACTGCTTTGCCTGTCCAAATCCACAGCCTGCTGGTGTGTCTATGCAGTTGCTTCTACTGCTGCTGCTGCTATTACCATCCTTTGCTGCCAACTAAATCTACCCCATTTAGCTTCCAACAGCTCTCCAGGAATTCTCTAGGTCTTCATAACTGGAACTGCTAATACATGAACCTTATAGACTGAGCCAGTACTGGGTTCTCAGCCTTTCTTATTATCTGAAAACAAATGTTGCACTACCAACCAATACTTGTAAGCCAATATAATAGATACCATTTGCACTATACATTCTGTTGGTTATACTTCTTCAGAGAAACTTGGCTGATACACTTATATCACACATTTTTAAAATGATGCCCATTCCTCATCAAATCTAAGCCTAAATACAAACAGCTTTCATTGGGCCTGTGTATCTACTTCTGAAAGCTCTCCATTCATTTAAAACTTCATCCAGTGAGGGTTAGTCATGACTGATAATAGGTGGGGATGGGCTACTCACTTTTGCCACTATTTAATGTTCGACTTTCTAAAGTAGGGGTTCTTAACTCTTGGAGCTTGAACAACACTTTCATAAGGGTCACATTTCAAGTCCCCTGCATATCAGATAATTACAGTACGATTCATAGCAGTAATAAATTACAGTTGTAAAGTAGAAATAAAAATAATTTTATGTCTGGGATCACCACAACAATAGAGACTATGTTGAGGGGTCAGAGCATTAGAAAGTTTGAAAACCACTGATCTAGAGAAAAACAGAAAATATTATGTATTGATTTTAAATGCAAATTTGTGTATTATTTCTGGAAGGTGATATATCCACAATATCAAACACTTTAAAATGTAATATTTCATTTTCCATGGATGCTGTTTGAAGAGTTAATTCTAAATATTGAGGCCTGAAGCCAAGCTGGAAGATGTTTTCAATTGTAAAAATTCAAAATGATCGGTGTTTCTAATAACACTAAATTAGTTGAAATGAATATGGTAGATTCATGTTAATTACAAAGAAACACTGTCAGTATCCTACAGAGTGAAATGCCAAGGGTTTCTCAAGATATATACTGGACTGTGAGCTCCAGAATTGGCTCAGGAGTTAGAGCACTTGTTACCCTTACAGAGCAGTGGAGTTGAGTTCCTATCAACTGCCTGTAGTACCCTCTTATGGCCCATGTAGGCATCCATACTCACATGATCAAATAGTACACACACATAAATAAAAATAAAATAAACATTTTAACTTTCAAAAGCAACACATATAGACTGATAAAATTATGTATTGTTTTTGTGGTTTTGCCTATAAAGAATTAGAACTTTCAGTTTATAAGTCTAAAATAGGAGGTCTTTTAAAATTACAGATGATAAAGGAAGTAAGAAACAAATTCAGTTGAAACAAAAGGTATTACGTGGACCTTCATTTACCCTCTTAGTATCTTCCATTCCCCGGAATTCAGTTTGACACATAAAGGGAACTGAAGACAGAGAGACAGAGAGCGTGAACAGACAGAGAGAAAGACAGAGAGCGTGAACAGACAGAGAGAAAGACAGAGAGCATGAGCTTTCATCTGTCTTCCCAGAAACCAAGTTAAGGTCTGAAGAGTTTTCTACATGAAGAAAAGGAAGAGAGGACAGAGAGTGGGGAGAGAGGAAGAGAGAGGAGAAGGAGGAGAGAAAAGATAGAGACTTCCTAGTTTTGCACGTGAACTTTCAAAGCATGGATTATGAAAATAGCTAGGAGCATGCTCTGTCAGTCCTGGAGACTTCCTAAAGCTCACAAAAGTAAAGTCATTTCCTGTTCTCCTGTCAAAGTCCGTGAAAGAGAAAGCCAGAAGCTAGTGCTAGGATAGTAAAAGAGGCAGGGCAGTAATCAGGGATGGGGTGGGGTCTTAGACACATGCTGGAATTCCCTCTACCACCAGTCCACTACCGCTGCCAAGTTTGCCTTTGAGCTCTCTGTCTTTGTTCCTTCCTTCCTTCCTTCCTTCCTTCCTTCCTTCCTTCCTTCCTT
>NC_022013.1:15630590-15642951 GCF_000317375.1 Microtus ochrogaster | reverse complement strand
CATTCTGTTCTGTTTACTCCTCCCACCTATGTTTTAACCTATCAGGGCAAGCAGCTTCTTTATTTAATTAACCAATGACCTTCCTCCATCAACTTGAAATGAAGAGATGATTTTATATTTAGGTCATGTGTGTTCTTTGTGTATGTGGGGGGGTGGAAGTATACATGTGTACATGCATGTGGAGTACAGAGGTCAATCCAAAGTATGTTTCTTAGTCACTTTTCACCTTGACTTTTAATTATTTTTTATTTTTGCATATATGAATATTTTGCCTGCTTGAATGTTTGTACATTACATGCATGCCTGGTGCCCACAGAAGAGAGAATAAGATCCTCTGGAAATGGGATTGCAGATGGCTGTAAGCCACCATGTGGATGCTGGGATTTTGAAACTGAGTCCCTGTAAGTGTAGTTAAAAGTTAGTAGCTCTTCACTGCTAAGCCTCTTAATTTCCAGCCCTTCCACTTTGAGTTTTGATAAGGGATCTCTCAATAGCATTAGACTCAATAAATCAGTTAGGCTGGCTGGCCACCAAGCTGTCCTGGAACTGCTTTGTAGATCAGACTGGACTCAAATTCACAGAGATCAGCCTGCCACTGTCTCTAGAATTCTAAGAAAAAAAAAAGCACGAGCCACCACCGTGCAGTGACACCTACATTTTAAGGGTTGTCCATATGCTTTACTGGATTGACCATCTCTCTAGTCCTCATCATTCTGTGAAGAAGGAAAAGCAGTCATTTGTGCTTAGGATATGAATGTCTTGGCATATCAGGATCAGTCATGACTAGACAAGGTTACACACAGAGGAACACAGATCTTGAGCCCTCCTTTGTAAACCCTGATGAACCTGCTGCAGCTTTTCCCCACTACCCATTACCATTTACCTAAACCCTGACATACATTCCAGGAACTTAGACATATTTTTAAATCTTTCTAAACCTGTTTCTCTCTATATAAAGTACACAGAAGAGACTGGCATGGGTTGGACATTCAGGTTTCCTATTCCTCATAAAACCCAATTCAGTTGTTTTTCCAGAATGTCATAACATATATTCCTATGCATCAGTTCAAAGATACTTTTAATTTTTGTGATAACTAAGAAGAGAATATAGACATAAATAAAGAAGACAATCTCGAAAGGTCAATTTCATGGTAAAAGATCATATTGTAACTACTCTATTATATTCTACTGCCTGAGCCATCCTTAGACACCATTTTTCTATCTATTATCAAATATTAATTGCTCTTCGTTGCATATTGTAGACTGGATTACCACATGTGGTATTTTGCTTCCTCCCCATTTTTGTATGTATGTGTATTTGTGTATGTGTGCACATTTTTTAGGGTATACAAGTGTACATGTTCATGTAAAAGTCAGAAGTCAGTAGTAAATACTTTCTCACCCAGTTTTACCTACTGATTACTGGCTTATTCTATGAGATAGGCTGTCAGCATTCTCATAGATCCTTGCCTCTGCCCCCTGCTCCTTGGCCCTCTGCCCCTCTGCCACTGGCTCATTTATACTGTGGAATAGATGTGATGGTTCACGTGCCATTTATAACTGCATGTTATGGATCAAAGTGAGGACCTCATGTTTGTAATGTAAAATCTTTACCCAAGTTCTTCTGATACTTTTATTCTTTTTCCATGATTTTCAGTCCCTTTGTCCTCCTTCCTGCCTCCTTCTGGTATAGGCTACCCAATTATTTAAAGAAAAAGAGACTATTTATATATTTTAATTTTGTATGGGGCTGAGGCTCAAAAATTGAACCTTGTATCTACCAAGAAAGTCTAGTCCGGTACCACCAAGCTATCTCTATCTATCTATCTATCTATCTATCTATCTATCTATCTATCTATCTATCTATCTATCTATCTATGTATCTATCTATCTATCTATCTATCTATCTATCTATCTATCTATCTACCTACCTATCCATCCCTTGGTTTGTAGACAAGGTTGTACTGTTGCCCAGGCCTGCCTCAAACTCATACTTTTCCTATGTCTGTAACTGGATGGTTCTCTCCCACCTACCAATTCCTGAATAATCCTCAGAGGCTTAATATTAATTACAAACTGTTTGACCTATTATCTTAGGCTTACTGTTAACTAGATCTTACAACTAAATTAACCCATCTCTGTTAGTCTATGTTTTACCACAAGGGTTGCAGCCTGTTACCTTACATCTTGCTTCTCCTGTGGCTGCTGGTATCTTTCTGACTCTACTTTTTCCTTATATCTTTGCCTGGATTTTCCTCCTGACTCTATTCTGCCTGGCTATTGATCAAAGCAGCTTCTTTATTAACCAATGGCAACAAAATATATTCACAGAATACAGAAAGGCACCTCACATCATATGTCTACTCCTTAGTAATGGGATTACAGACATATGTCATCATACCTAGCCAACGAGGAGGCTTGTTATGATGTCAGTGTCCTTGAGATGTATTGTGCAGGCCGAGAATGAAACGTCTTGCTTATCTTACAACTTATCCTAATGTGGACTGTCTCTTCACAGTTATGTCTACTAAATCTTGAACTCTGTGCTTGATCAGATAGCTTGCTGTGACAGTAACGGCACTTGGCTCTGCATTTATAAACCTTCAGTAATGAGATTTTCTTATCAACATGATCAATTTTAATAAATCAAATATGCACAAATAATCACAGATGCTGAGAGTTCAATACTATAACAATCATGCCAGCCTGCATAAGACCTGTGCAGGATTGAGCCCATCAACACTCCATCATGGAGCTGGGATGGTCTCCTAGGCAATTATTAATTGCCAGTGGAGGGGAGGAGACTGCATTTTCAGTAGTATAGTCACTGGTAAGTTTCTCATGCTCCTGTAAATGATCTCTCATACATATCACTATGAACAATTCTCATTAAAGTTATTGGTCCATGTAAAAAGAAGACAAGAGAGTATAGGAGGATCATTTGGAAAGAGGAACCTGTCTCCTCAGAGTAGGAGGGACAAAATAAGACAGTAGGATAAACCTGATTAAAAATATCTACATTAATGTATGAAAATGTTACAATGGAGCCCTCATTCCAGGCTAATGAACAACTAAAAAAAAACCATACTAACAAACAAACCAAAGAGTAGGTTTATCCTGAATACACCGATCCTTAGCAATTTCTTATAAATATCTGCAACATCCACTGTCTGATCTTTTCATTTGGGTCATGTTATTTACGGCCTTGTGTTCTTAATTAACAATTTGTCTGTGTAAGTCTTTTGTCCCAGTGGAATGAAAAGTAGCTAGGGGTCAGAGTGTGAGTCATGTTTCTGTGTCTCCCTTGGCATCAACAGGGCCATGTCCTGCCCTCTCCAAATGCTCCTTGATTGATGGAACATCCAAGCAGCTGAAAATCCACTGCCAAATGTCAGCAGCAGGCCCTCTCATTGCATTGTCCATAAATGACTGACTCAAGCTTTCCTAATTGTGCAAACCTGGCTCATGATTCAAGGCACCATGGATCTGGAAGCTTTGGTCAGTGTATGAGAGAGTGACCGTCTGCTGTTGTCATCATTAATGTCTGACAGAAACAGTGAAACTGAATATGACAGTGCTGTCCTTCTAGTACAGGCCTGAATGTCTAGTTATAATTGCTGTACACTGAAGTTACATTTAACCCTGAGACCATTCCCATCCCCAAGTTGCACTCCATCCCTAACCAGCCCTGCTTCTTTTGTGCCGGTCCTGTTCTGAGATTTGCTCTCCAAGTATCCTGAGTTCTCATGGAACCTTAAGAGGCTGGTTCTGTATCTCACATCTCCTTTAGGATTGGAGTTGTCTTCTCCTCATTAATGACTTGGTCAGATTCTATTCATTCTACAGGAGAATTAGAAAAAAATTCCTTCCTTCTCATGTCATATGTCTTTCTTGTGCTTTCCTGTAATCTGTGTCTCTGTTCCTCACCTTCAAATGAGACATGGGACCTGCTAGGAAATGCAGCTTTCATCTGGCTTATATTGTGTGCAGAATGCAGACCCATAAAGCTTAAATTTAAGAGAATAAAATTGAATTATCAAAGAAATTACCAAAGTGGAAACTCAGAAACTGGCAGGGAATGATACCACGTGTAGTTACTAGATGATTCTGCTTTGATAATGGTGATAATAACCAGTTACCCTTATGGAACTTCCATCCAGCAACTTGTGGAAGCACATGCAGAAATCCACATCAGAATACTGGGCTGAGCTCCAGTTGAAGAGCAGCAATAATATGAGCAAAGGGGTCAAGATTACGATGGGGTTACAAGCTGAAACAACTTACCTGAGCTAATGGTAGTTCACTGACTCCAGACTGACAGTGGGGGAACCAACACAGGACCAAATTAGGCCCGATGAATGGGGGTGACAATTGTATCGCTTGGGAAGTCTATGGGATCTTTGGCAGTATGACCAGGATTTATCCCTACTGCTTGAACTGGCCTTTTGGAGCCTATTCTCTTTGGATGAATACCTTGCTCAACCTAAATATAGGGGAGGGGTGTCCTCGGTCCTGCCTCAAAGTGATGTGCTAGACTTTGCTGACTCCCTATGGGAAGCCTTACCCTCTCTGAGGGGTGAATGGAGGGAATGGCAGGAAGGTGTAGGGAGTGGGAAGAGGGATGAGAATGGGAACGGTGATTAGTACATAAAATGAGAATTTTTTTTAAGAAAAATAATTAATTAAAAAAATAATGAACTAATTCCTTAAGATCCATACTGGAGTAAACATGGAAAAACAGAAGTGAGTTAAGAAACTCAACTTAATCATTCCCATTTCTCAAGCCTGAGAAAGCTACAAATATGCCAAAGACTACTAGGTTGGTAAATATTTCCAACTTAGGCATGATGCATTGTATCCTAAGCAGCTTTAACTGACAACTTGACACAGTCCAGAGTCACATGCCAAGGTGGTCTCAGTTGAAGGATTGCTGTGATAGGTTGACTTATATAAATCTTTGTAGAGAATGTCTTGTTTTCTGATTGACAGAGGTGGATTCAGTCTACTGAAGAGGCTCCTGTCCCTGGACATTGGTCATCAGCACAGTCCTGACAGTGAGCTGGTAAGCAGCATTCTTCCATAGTTTTTCCTTCAGGTTCCTGTTGAGTTCTTGACTTGATTTTCCTCAAAGATGGGCTATATGATATACAATCGAGACTAAACCTTTTCCTCTCCTACACTGCTTTTGGTCAGAGTGTTTCATCACAGAAACAGATTTGAAACTAAACCTCTTGAAAGTCCAGTAACTGCTTTTCTCAATTTCTCATAATGTAGAATGTCTCTTCACAGTTCTATCTATTGAATCTTGAACTTTGTGCTCAGTCAGACAGCTTGCTGTGACAGTTATGGCACTTGGCTCTGTTTTTATTTGCCCTCATTAATGGGATGTTCTTATCAATGTGATTTTACCTAAAACACTAAGCCATTAATGATAATTTAAATGAAGCTAAGTGTGAGGTTCCTAGACTCATCCTGTTTATTTGATGTGCAGATGGAGGCTAGTTACAATGGCTTACATAAATGCGGGCAGTGTTAGGGGAGCCACTGTTAGTTCCAAGGCTGTAGACTATAACCATCTGGCCACTAGTATTAATCAGACAGAACACTTCCATTCCTATACCACAACCAACTCCCTGTCTCTTGTCACGTCCAGCCTCGACCCGCAAGGATGACGCGACACTCGGAGCTCTTCTTGCAGCAATTTATTCAGGACCTTGTTTCTCTTTCTCTCTCTCTCCCTGGGCAAACCTCTTCCAGCCCTTAAAAAGGCATGGGCTACCAACCCCGAATTGCCAGGTTGGCACTGCCCATAGGTCCACGCATATGCAAGCAGGTGACAATCATTGCGTGATAATAGCATAAGTCAGGTCTTAGCCAATATTCGGAGCTGATTATCACAGAGAGCTCTCGCTTTCGGGATCGCGGAGGGTGGGAGCCAGTACCATCAGGTGCAGCTCCAAGCAGCTCTTTACATTGCCATCAGGTGTGGCTCTCTGCAGTCTCTTAGCTTCAGTGGCTGGTATTTCACTGATGCTTCCACTGAGGACATCTCCTTCTTAGGTTTGACACCTTCTATAGCATACAATTGCTATAATACAAATGTTTATTAAAATTCCTACTAGCTCATTTCTCTTTTAAATTTATATTTTTTGGAAATGTTTGTCAGGTCCACTCCACTCATTATTGAGTGGTGACAGTGGATTGAAATGTTAGATGGCTTGAACCAAAAGAGATTTTTCTATCATTTAAACTGTTTATTTCAGGCATCTTCTCATAACACCATAAAGCTGCCTAACAGAAAATTATCAGAATCATATTTAAATACTTGTCTCCTAATTCTCTATAAACGACCAAAAGGTATAGATATGTCCTCTCTGGTACATACAACACCTCTGGTATAAAACTATATTATGAAACTTGTATATTTCCAATTTCTTATTCTGTTTGTTACAGTTTGAGAAACATGGATTCTTAGAAGTTCTGTTACTTCTCAGTAACACTCTCCATGGGTACCAATCCTTTAAGACAGCTCTCTAAAGTAGTCATTTAAAGACTTAATTTAAATCACACTAGAATATTGTGTATACTTTGAAGATGTTTGCTCAAAAGAAAGTCCATATTAGTTCAGAATTGAGAATAATAGAGGGTTGTTTATTTAGAAGTAGACTCACAGATCACTATCTTCTGCTGGAATAGAGAATAGCAACTGAATCCCACAGTCAGAAAACAGGCCGGATGCACCCTTTATATTAGCATAAATAGTAAAAAGAGGCTATGCAGAAGTGGGTTGGTAACATAAAGGCTACTGACTATAGGATTTCCTACAGCAATACTTGAATGTTAGAACATGTCTGTTTTGTCAGAGGGCATCTAGAACATGGAGAATATTGCAACTCTGTTAATACAGAAGAGGTGAGGGAGATGATGTCATTTAATGTAGGAAGAAAACAACACAGCTATAATCAACCTTGCTTACACATAAAGATTTTTATATTTATTTTTAAGGGATTTGGCACTTGGTATACCTCATCAAATCATCTTGACCCAACTTCCAAAGACTCTTGATTAGCTGACCTTAAAAATGGTAAGGGATAGGGTTGACTTCCTTTTCTCTTTGAAGGCCTAGAGACTGGGTTAGCTGAAGTGACCATAATTCTATATTGTACTCTTTCAGTTTGGAGACAAAGGACAGGGGTGTTTACAGAAAAGGACTTAGTCCTGCAGCCAAGCAGAGCTCTGTTCAACAGTGCCCTGACCACAAAGGTTTGAGCTCCAACTCCTGACTCTGCAGTGGGGAGGGAAAAACACCTCAATAAAAATTATTTTGAAGACTGAGGTTTCATCTTTCCTTTTAGACCTGTTTTTGCTGCCTTTAGTTTTCCCGTAAGAAAAGTAAAACTCACAAGACTTTTGAAGGGAAACATAGCAGTGCTATTTTTCCTTTTCTATTATTTACTATTTTATGTGATATTCAGAGCTTTTCCCCCAAGTCTTATTTATGAAATAAACCAAAGGCTTTCTCCTACTTTTATGAAACAGCCTGTACTCAGATAGACTTGGATAATACTAGCTTCCAATCTAAGCATCTTATTCAGGACTTTTATAATATCCTTAAAAATATAGTAAGGGTCTGAAATGATAGACCAGTGGGTAAAGTGCCATGCATGGATGAAGTCCTGATTCCCAGAGGTCTCAGAAATCCAGACGTGGCAGCACTGTCTGTATGCCTAGCACTCCAATAGCAAATTTGGAGAAGGAATGAGAAAATTCCAGAAGCTTGTGGGTCAAGTAGTCTTGCATACACAACAAAGAACAAGAACATCCTGTCTCAAACAGGTTGAAGCAAGGACTTCAACCCAGTATAGCCCTCTGACTTCCACACATACACTATGGCGCACACATACCTGCAGTCCGTACTGAAGACACAAAGACCGGAATCATAGATTCGAGCGCGCGCGCGCGCGCGCGCACACACACACACACACACACACACACACAGAGAGAGAGAGAGAGAGAGAGAGAGAGAGAGAGAGAGAGAGAAGGATTAAATGATAAAATGTGAGGCTCTCTTGACAATTCATCCCTGTAACTGCAGTCAGAATGACACAACAATAGTTAGAATTCAAGTCTTGCTGGGCTATATAGCATGTCCCATCTATAAAAACAGAAAAGATAAAGAAAGGATGAAGGAAGAAAGGAAGGAAGGAAGGAAGAAAGGAAGGAAGGAAGAAAGGAAGAAAGGAAAGAAATAAAAGGGAAGGGTAGAGAGAAAGGATTTAAAATGAAAGAAATAGGGATGGGAGGGAAGGAAAGAGGAGACAAGGAGAAGATAAAGGGAAAGAAAAGGTAGAGGAGAGAAGTGGAGAGAATACAGAAACAGAGAACAATGACATATGTTCCTAGAAGAACATGTGCTGAGATCTTAGGACCACATCACCCTATGTCTCCACAGTGCATGGCAGTCTATGGAGAGTAGTAAAAGACAGTGAGTCAGGAATACTCAGGAAAGTAAAAAGCCCAAGTTTCTTTTATTCATAGGACCTTTCCCTACATGGACTTTCCTGTCCCAAGAGGACTTAGCCAGGTTCCCTCTAGACTGTGATGCTATGAGAGTGTTTTTTGTGCCTATGCTGTTTCTGAGTCTCAGAATACAGCCAGAGGTGCAAAGAAAGAGTCTGCAAGGAAAGGGGCTCTGTACTGTGGGGCAAAGTCCCTGGAAGAGGATTTGCCTTCCTGAGGTAGACCTCATGTGACCTCAGTTCTCATCATAGATGGTAATCCCATTGCAGCATCATTAGGAATAAAAAGTATCTAAGATGGCCTATTAATGGATTAGTGGAAAAGGGCCTACTGTTGACACATGAGGACTTAAGTTCAGAATTTCAAAATACATGTGAAATCTGAGCTTGGCAGTCCAGGCCTGGCATATGGAGATAGGGGACTCCTGGAGGTTCCCTCACTAACCAATCTAGCCAACCCAGTGAGCACCAGGATAAATTGCTCCTGCCTCAAAAAGCTATGGTTAAGGGCAATAGAAGAAGACAAAGTCCATCATCACACCCATATACATACACCATATGCATGATGTCTGACATAACACATGTCATATGCAAAATTCTCACTGAATCTTTCTTTATATATTAATCCATATTAATTATGACACTAAACTAGCTAACTCAGTTGACATAGACTGCATGTCTGTTTTTAAAAAGTAGACAGTCCAGTCATGTTGTATGAATTCCACCTAACCCCAGAATGAGCCCACAGTGTAAAACATTTGGGAAAGAAAGACACAACTTTTGGTCCCAAATAGCATGCTGCTTATTATCCCACCACAGTTAGGCCATAGAGCTTTCATGTCAAACAGGTTCTTCTCTTACATGATATTTAAGGAACTGACAGGAAAAACAATGTATGCAATTGCACTTTAAATGTGTCCTTGTTCTGTTTGACTTCCTTGTTGTCTTTTGTAAAGAAAAGTGCATGGGACTAAATGTGAACTTGATCAGATCTAGAATCAAGTTGTAGGCAACCTTCCAGGCTCATCTATGAAGGAACTCTTGCTTAGGTTTGTCTTTGTGTAGCCTGTATGGGATTGCCTTGGTTAGATGGGAAGATCCTCCCAACGTAGGTGGCATCATTCCTTTGGTTAGGATCTTGAACTGTATAAAAGAGACAGTGAGCTAAACACGAGCAAGCACTCATCTCTCCTACAGTGCTTTCTGACAGTGGATGCATTGATACTCCATCAAACCTTTGCTTACATGACCCCTCCCCATGAGGGCCTTGAACCGGAAACAGTGAGATGCAACAAGCTTTCCTCTCTATATTGCTTTTATTGAATTTTTTTTTAATCATAGAAAGAAGAAGGAAACTGTGGCCCAGAGAGATCAAGTGCCTTGTAGCTCTTTCTACAAGGTCTTAGAGAAAAATCAAAACAGGAAAAACCTGTCTAGGATTTTTAGGGAAATTATCAAAAATGACATATTGAAACCTCAATGAAAGGCCTAGGCTCAAATGTCATTTGGTTTCTTGAAAACACCATCTAATTCATGATTTTTTCTTCTAGATGTGTAAGTCTTAAATGATGAGATATGTTCACTGTGGATCCCTGTGAAAAGGTCTAGCCTGATCATCAGGGCCCATATGTAATACTCACTGGCTCTAAAATAAACTACTTGACAGAGAAATGGGGTCCTTTATCTCTCTTGATACTCACAAGTATGACTCACAAAAAGATCAAAGAAAAAATGCAAGGCAGGCATTATACTTTCTCAAATTCTATCCCTCAGAATGATGGAACTCAGGTTCTTCCTAAGTGGGGAGTGTATTTACTTCGCAAACCATTCTCTCACTTTCAGTGCAAAAGATCTCAAACACCTTGGAACTGCCTTGACCTTGTAGGAAAAACTGTGAGTAGAAAGGCAGCAGATTTCTGTGCTATGCTTCCCTCTCAGACAGAGAAACAGGAAACTCTGACGTAGTCTGGATGCCACAAGCCATTAATAAATAAGTCACATTCTGCTTTACAAGACACATCATATGTCAAGGAAAGACTTATTGGCCCTTAAAGCTTTCTAAAGAAATAGCTCATATGAAGGTTCTATGGTGATATGCAAGATATTCATCAGTATGGCTATAGGATAGGGCCATTCAGGCTCCCTCTGCTCAGCTGTCCAAGGAAATAGCTGGGGACATCTCCATGGACACCAGGGAAAACTTCTAGAGTCAAGTCTCTTGCCAACACTAAAATGGCTCCCTTAATTAAGATATATACTTCCCTGCTCCCATATCTAGCCCTCCTCCATCCCAACCATCCCATTCCCCCAAGCTCTCCCCCATCCTCCCCTTCTCACTTTTCTCTCCACATCTTCCCTTACCCCTACCCCACCCCCACCCCCAAGTTTCCAATTTTTGCCTGGGAATCTTGTCTCCTTCCAATATCCAGGAGGATAACTGTATGTTTTTCTTTGGGTTCACCTTCTTATTTAGCTTCTCGAGGATCACGAATTATAGGCTCAATGTCCTTTATTTATGGCTAGAATCCACTTATGAGTGAGTACATACAATATTCATCTTTTTGGGTCTGGGTTACCTCACTTAGGATAGTGTTTTCTATTTCTATCCATTTGCATGCAAAATTCAAGATGTCATTGACTTTTTACCGCTGAGTAGTACTCTAATGCATACATATTCCACACTTTCTTTATCCATTCTTCCATTGAGGGGCATCTAGGTTGCTTCCAGGTTCTGGCTATTACAAATAATGCTGCTATGAACATAGTTGAACAAATGCTTTTGTAGTATGATAAGGCATCTCTTGGAACCTTCATATGGCAATTGATGGAAATAGAGACAGAGACCCACATTGAAGCACTGGACTCATCTTCCAAGGTCCAAATGAGGAGCAGAAGGAGGGAGAACATGAGCAAGGAAGTCAAGACCGCAAGGGGTATGCCCACCTACTGATACAGTGGGGCTGATCTAATGGGAGCTCACCAAGGCCTGCTGAACTGGGACTGAAAAAGCATGTGATCAAACTGGACTTTCTGAACATGGCGAACAATGAGGGCTGACTGAGAAGCCAAGGACAATGACACTGGGTTTTGATACTACTGCATGTACTGGCTTTGTGGGAACCTAGTCTGTTTGGATGCTCACCTTCCTAGACCTGGATGGAGGGGGGAGGACCTTGGACTTCCCACAGGGCAGGGAACCCTGACTGCTCTTTGGACTGGAGAGGGAGGGGGAGGGAAACTGGAGGAGGGGAGGAGGTGGAAATTTTTAGTAATAAAAAATACTCATAAGTGGTTTCTAGCCATAAATAAAGGACATTGAGCATATGATTTGTGATCCTAGAGAAGCTAAATAAGAAGGTGAACCCAAAGAAAAACATATAGTCATCCACCTGGATGTGGGAAGTAGACAAGATTGCCGGGCAAAAACTGGGAACTTGGGGGTGAGGTGGCATGGGGCTGGGGAAAATGGGGTGAGAAACGTGAGAAGGGGAGGATGGGGGGAGCTTGGTGGAATGGGATGGTTGGGATAAAGGAAGGGTGGATATGGGAGCAGGGAAGTATATATCCTAATTAAGGGAGCCATCTTAGGGTTGGCAAGAGACTTGACTCTAGAGGGGCTCGCAGGTGTCCAGGGAGATGTCCCTAGCTAGTACCATGGGCAACCGAGGAGAGGGAACCTGAAATGACCCTAACCTATAGCCATACTGATGAATATCTTGCATATCACCTTAGAACCTTCATCTGGCGATGGATCGAGATAGAGACAGAGACCCAAATTGGAGCACCGGACTGTGCTCCTAAGGTCCAAATGAGGAGCAGAAGGAGGGAGAACATGAGCAAGG
>NC_022013.1:15609493-15630190 GCF_000317375.1 Microtus ochrogaster | reverse complement strand
AACAAAAATAAATAAATAAATAAATAAATAAATAAATAAATAAATAAATAATAAAAAAGAGATAGCTTATTAGAAAAGGTGGTTGAGCATCATGAGGACCTAATATGGAACTTCCTATATATCAAAAGCCAGAGCTGGACCCAGTAGTGGTGGTGCATGCCTTTAATCCCAGTACTCAGGAGGCAGAGGCACGCAGATCTCTGTGAGTTCATGGCCAACCTGGTCTACAAGAGCTAGTTCCAGGACAGGCTCCAAAGCTACAGAGAAGCCCTGTCTCAGAAACAAAAGAAAACAAAAAACTCAAAAAACAAAACCAAACAACAACAAAACAAACAAACATGGGCACACGGGGCTCTGTAACCCTAACTCTTTGACAGGTGGTGGAGGAGGATTCTGGGTCATGGTAGCTGTCACCTTAATTCCAGGTTTAGTGAGAGATCCTGTCTTGAAATAATAAAGCAAATTATAAAGTAGGTGCCCTTCATCACCCTCTGACCTCTGAGTATGTGTATGTGGTGTACATGCACATGTAACCCCTGAACATACAGACATGCCCAGATGCATACACACGTGTATGAGTGCACATACCCACGCACACACACATACATACACAAACACACACACATACATACACACACACACATACATACATACACATACACAAACACACACACACATACACACACACACATCCATACACACACACACACACACACACACACACACACACACACACACACACACTGAAAGGTCACCGAGAAAACTGCCATTCATTCACGTACTATTTTCCTCTCTCATGAAGTCAGTAAGATCTCTACTATTTTAAAAGTAAATTTGGTTGGAAATTTAAGGGAGAAAGATCGATAGTGCTCATTTTGGCTTTTTTAGTCCTCTCGCTCTTTCCAGGTGGAAGAATGTGAGAACAAATAAACTTTCAGTCCATTTGAAAGGCACATTAAGAGGTTCAATTCTTTGCAAAATGTAGGAAAACCTCCTGGAGAAAGACAGATCGGCTAGTCTTCTGACACAAGCTGTGCCTCTTAAGCTCTCATTTAAATTCCTTCCACTTGATCCAGCACCTGGGAGACATATCTGAAATAATACAATTCCTCTTCTCCCTTATGACTGGGTAACGCAGAAACTCCTCTCAGCTAAAAGTGTGTGTTAATGGACTGATGTGTGCTTAATAGTAGAAGCATTCCTGGGTTCTTAGAGGACCCACCACCCGGGCCTGTATCTTAGTGAAACTGCATTTGGGAACCACGGCCTACAAATCTCTGTGTTCAAACATCTTATCAATCAGCAAGAGACAGCTCAGTGCCAGCTCACATTTTTATTCTCCAAATAAGGAGGATCGTGGTTTAAATTTTATGACTGTAAACATGAAAAATATTATTATTCAAAGTGAATAACTCACTGCTATTAGCAGAAATCTAATAAATATTAGAACACTCCTCTGACTGCAGATTTACTGACAACTCTTACAAACCCATGGATGAGGCCCTTCACTCAGTATGGAGGGAATGGATATTTATTAATCAGCTTCTCAATGCTGTGCTGAGTGTTTCAGGTACACTTTCTTATTACTGGCTGCTGTAGTCTTAAAAAATCATTTTTATGGTTGTGCATGTGTGTGTGTTTGTGAGAGAATGGTACACATGCACGTACATGAAAACCAGAAGACACCCTTAGGTGCCACCCTAAGGAACATAATCTACTTCCTCTGAGACAAGGTCCTTCTGTGACCTGGTGCTCACTACTTAAGTTAGACAAGCTGCCAAGCAAGGTCCAGGAATCCACCTGGCCTCAACCACCCCAGACTGGGATTACAGTGTATGCCTCCTCGGCCAGCTTTTTATGGTGTCTTTGGATCAAAGTATGATCTCTGTGCTTCAAATATAAGCACTCTTCTGAGTAGGTCATCTTTGAAGGCTGAAAAGAAGAATTAATGCACTCGAGTGAGCAAGAGCTGGCCTTGTTTCTTGGCATACAGTGAATGCAATATGGCAGAGATGATAGGTTGCCGTGTTCAAAATTAGGTTACAGAAAGACTATTGCTTCTATTTGGGGTGTTGTCACTGCTACTATTGATTGACAGTTTGACAGGATGAAGAATAACAGGGCATGTCTGTGAGAGAGTTTCTACCCTGGGTTAATTGAGGCGGGAAGCCCCACCCTCAGTGTGGGAGGCACCATTCCACTGACTGGAGTCCTACACGGAATAAAATAAAGAAAGAGAGCTAAGCATTCATATCCCTCTGTTTTCACACTACAGATTCAATGTGCCCTACCAGCTGCCTCAAGTTCCTGTCATCAAGACTGTGCTCTCAAGCTATGAGCTGAAATAAATTCTTCACTCATGCAGCTGAGGTGAGAGACACTGCAGCAAGAGAATAAGGTGGAAAGTCCTCGAGTGGGACATGAAATGACTTCCAGTGACCTTCTGTTACCCTGCCCTGCCTTCCACACATACTTGTGGCTTTCCCATGGCCTGACGAGACTGTGACTATTGTCTCATATTATTAATATTTAATTTAATTTTATCCAGTCTATTTTGGTAATAAAATTCATAAACCAATGGGAGAATGGCATCTAAACAGAGCCTAATCCACTGTAGTGAAATCTGTGGTGCATGATGGTTCACAGCACAGCCATGGAAGATTGAACTTGGATTATTAAGGTTCAGATTTCTCACAGGGTCTGTTGACTGACTCAGGTGCCCCAGCCCCAGCCTAGCCACATGGTCCAACCTCAATCAGTACTTGCCATCTAAGAAAGCACAGTGCCACTCTACAACCAGGAGATACCCATAAGCCAGTTCTTCTGTTTAAGAAATTCAGCTTGAGGCTGGAGATGCAGCTTTGTGACCTAGAACGCTTGCTGCTCTTTCAGAGCAAGTGTGTTGGATGACTCACAACTGTCTCTAATTCCACCTACAATGCGCTCTTTTGACTTCAATGTGCAAATATCCACAAATACATGCTCTACACACCGTGCAACACACACATGCGCATACACACACAGGCACATGCATATGCACATATTTTAAAAAACAAGAGAAATTCAATGGAGGGTCTGGAGTACTGAAAGTAGAACTGCCTGCGGATCTATACCACTGAGATTGAAAATCCACACAAGAAAGTTAATGCTTCAGGGTAAGAAGATGGTCCAGGTAATAAAGTGATTGCTATACACGAGCATGAAGACCTGAGTTCAGAGTCATAGAAATCACATTTTAAAAAAAGGTACCATATGATGGTGACCATTTGCAGCTCCAGTTCTGGGGAGGCAGAGACAGGGGAACTTCTGGATCTTACCAGACATTCAGCCTGGTATACTTAGCAAGTTACAGACCAGTGAAAACACCAGTTTCAAAAGGTTATAAAAACAAATAAAAGCAGAAGGCATCTAACAGATAATATTCAACAGACATTTATTGTCTATTGCATACGCATACATGTACTCATATATGCACACACAAGCGTGCTCGAGGACACTACACAGACACCAAAAGACACACACACACACACACACACACACAGAGAGAGAGAGAGAGAGAGAGAGAGAGAGAGAGAGAGAGAGAGAGAGAGAGAGGACTGTGTTTCCCAGACCTCAGCCAGTTTATGACCATTTAGAAAGTTTCATCATATCCTGAGGCCACACATAACAGTATATACTTAATGTCTTCAAAGTGTATTTAACAAATACAATTATTAAAGTTCACTAATAAATATTAAATAAAACTTAGGGACTGTGAAAAAGAATTCCCAAGATCTTTTGGGAGACATGGAAGGCAGATACATTCTAAACAAATTTTCAGTTCTATTATTTTGAACATGTGCTTCTGGACATATTTAAGGAGCGCTTCATTTGCTAATGTATAAAATTTGAAAGACACCCCTTTCCTGGAGTGACCATGGTAAAGATGATACACAATGTGAGAAATCACTGCACAAGACTAAGCAGGCCACTTCACAGGTGGTACAGAGTGTGCTAAATCCTCCTGGATGGGAACTCTCACTCCCACTTTCCTGATGATACTGCAGAGAAACAATTGAGACGTTTGCTGAAGCACACATGGTTAATTCAGACTGTTCGTGAGGGAGAGCAAGCCCCCTTCACATTTATAGTGAACCTGCCACAACTAGCCACCCCTCACCCCTAAGGATGATTTGGGTACTCTTTAGGCAGAAACACAACCTTTTTTAACTTAGGTAAAGAAGCCATTATAAACAAAAGGAAGGAGAAGGAAGGAGGGGGAACATGAAGAAAAAATGGAAAGGGGAGAAAGAAGGAGGAAAAGAGCAAGAAAGTAAGAAAGAAAAGGAAGGAAATGTAGAGAAGAAGCAATTAAAAGGAAGTCTGCAATGACTGTACCTGTAAGGATTTCAGTTCCATGTCCTGCTACTTTCTTAATCAGGAGCCTCAGAGTCCCACCCTCCAGCATGAGCATCAGGGTCCCTGAGCCTTCAGACAGCTCTGTAGATAGAAGCAGACCATTCCTGTTCCATGTTCGAAACTGGAAACTCACTGACAGTCCGTCAATCTGGGGGGTGCCAGGCAACAGCAGGTAACTGCTTCTGGAGCTGACAAATGTGATGGGGACTAGTTGTGGTTCTGAGCAGGAAAAAGTGACATTGCCCTGAAAAACAATAAGAAAACAGACATAGAAAAGCCATTTTTATTCCACAATCTGACAGTCAGTATAAACAACCACCCAGCGCTGACCTTAATTTCAGGATTATTCCACATTCACCTTCATGATCTCAAAGGAAAAATATGTTATTTTGGCTCAGACAGACTCAAAAGATTGCTTCTTGTTCATGTTTTAAGATCCCAGTGCTATCTGTGAAGGAAGCCTGAGATTTCAAGAAGAGGGAGCGGAAAGAATCTTCTATATTTAAAAAATATAAAAATAATTACATTAACACCCTGAGAAAAACCATATGGTGAGTCAACCATGTAACAAACTCTGGAATCACATTGAAAGAAATACACATAGGATAATACTGCCATAAAGAGGAATATGATTAAAAGGGAAATTGATCCTGGCTCCCAAGGAAGAATGGCATGGAAAGAAAAAGAGAGATGAAAGATTTTCTAAGCAAATGATGCTTTCATGAAAATGAGGTGGGCAAATAGAGGGAGGTGTGTGCTGTGATTGCAATTGTCTGTGAAGAGTACACGGGAAAACCTTTGGGAAATTAGTAAAATGGAATTGCTGGTGATCAACAGAGAAATTCAAGGAGCGAGAAGGAATTGCAAATTCCAAGGACAGAAGACAGGAACAGAGAACAACGCTAAGGTAATGCTGGCTGCATTTTAAATTCTGTAAGAATATTTGTGTTTACATAGAGTAAGGACTGAAGGAGAGGGTTGAACCTGGGAAATGTTAAGGATGTATTAGTTGGCCATGTAGCTCATTTTGCTGAATTCTTATCTAGCATGCACAAAACCCCTAGTAAATCTCTAGCAGCTTATGACCTAGGCACTGTGTTGCACACTTGTAATCTCTTTGCTTAGGAGGTAGAGGCAGGAGAATCAGAAGTTCAGTTTCACCCAGGGCTACTTAGTGAGATTGAGGCAAGCTTGGACTACATGAGACAACAAAAAAAGAACCAGTTTTTAACTAAAGTAGAAAAAGCAGAAATCAGATTACTATTTTCATTGACCCTTGTATTTCCAAGTCCACAAAATAAGTTCCAATTTAGGAAGTTATTATAAATTAAACAATGAATTTCTGTGCTCAACCCCAAATATTGACTGTTTATCTAGAAGAGTAGAGAAGAAAGGCTGGACTACTATTTGAATAGTGGAAAAGGGTTCTTTTGGAAAAGCCATTTGCTGTCTGGTTAGCACACTCTACATCCAAACATGTCATATCTTCAATTGCACTACACATCCCCTTTAGCCTCTAGAACTATCTCCACAGAAATGAATGACCATCTGCTAATGTCATTGCAAGGTGTCACACATCTTATCCCTTGTAGATGTGTTCTTCCAAAACCATTGAACTGCAGTTTTTGCATAATCAGGTGCAATTTTTCTTAGCTTTCTGTGGTGTGGGGTATATATGTTGCTTTTATTATTTAATGAATAAATAAGTTTGACTAGCCAGTGACAGGTTAGAGCTGAGCTAGGTGGGGAAAATCAAACTGAATTCTGGGAGAAAGAAGGCAGAGTAAGGAGAGGCCACGTAGCCATCAGAAGGGAAAGACATGAGCTGCTTACTGGAACCTGGCCAGTAGGCCACAGGCCTCGTGATAAAATATAAAATAATGGAAATGGGTTAATTCTGGATGTAAGAGCTAGTTAGCTATACACTTAAGCAATTGGCCAAAAAGTATTTCAAATAATATGATTTCTGTGTGATTACTTCAGGGCTGAGCAGCCAGAAACAAACGAGCAGCCTCTTACTCTGTGTCTCCCCAAGCCAACACCACTTATGGAAACCAGAAAGAGCCAGTCAGGGGAGCATGCTATCTGGAGCAGCTGCCTGAAATTAATTTCCACCCAGGGCCCATGTGTCAGAAGGAGATACTTAGTGCAGATCAGGAAGTCGGAAGTCTAGGCCACAACAATACTTTCCAGGAAAGACATTCCCAGGCCTTGGTTTCAGTAAGTTACTTGCTGTTCAAAAATGCCAAACTGAGTTCAGACTTTCGGAACCCAATTTAAAAGCATATGTGGCAATGTGCACTTGAAATCCCAGAACAAGGAGGTGGCTACAGGTGTGTTCTGGATGTTTGCTGACTAGGCAATCAATTTACCAAACATATTACCCCAGTAGACCTCTACCCTCACTCAGTGCCCCTCAATACACACTTCCTTCCTCATCACCATACCTCACCTCCCAACTTGGCCAGAAGATTGCTGTTATCTCAAAGGCCATGCTACCACCCAGAAATCCAGTCCTCAGCTTGGACAGACACTCTATACTGGATCACAGATCATGCCAGCTCCCAGAAATCTAGAATACAAAGACCAGAAGACCAAAGAGGAAACAGAAACCAAGGAGCAAAACACCCATTCAGTAAATACAAACTCAGAAATCAGCACATAGACATACAATCATCCTAAACTCATATGCCTAAGTGCTGGTTTAAGAACACAGTCAATAACATGCAGGACAATATGGTACAATCACAACATAGGTATCTTAAGACATCAAGACCTAAATATGCCAAAGCAGCTAAAAAACAAGAAAATGCCCTTAAAATACCTTTATTAAGGTGATAGACGTCCTTAAAAGAGGAAATAAAAAAATCCTTTTAAGAAATTGAGAATAGCCAGGCATGGGAGTACATGCCTTTATTCCCAGCACTCCTGACGCAGAGGCAGGTGTAACTCTGTGAATTTGAGGCCAACCTGGTCAACAAAGACAGTTACAAGAAAACTTGGGTTTTGTTGCACAGAGAAACCCTGTCTTGAAAAATCAAGAAAAAAAATCAATGAATCCCCTAACAGAATACCAAGAAAGTCCCCCCAAAAAATAATAAAAGGGAAAAAAACAAGTGAAGGAAACTGTTTAAGATCTGAAAGTAGAAATAGAATTTAAAAAACACATACTGAATGAATAATGGTACTAGAAAATCAAGGTAAGTGATCAGGAATTACAGATACAGGCATCATCAACAGAGATGGAAGAGAACATAGAAAATCACAGGAGTGGAAGATACTTTAAAAAAATAGATTCATTGGTCAAAAATTTCTAACACAAAATATCTAGGAAATCTTGGGCTCTGTGCAAGGACAAAGCCTATAAATAGAAATAGAAGACAAAAATCAAGCTCAAATATCTAGAATATATATTTACTTAACTAAATGGTTTTCCTAACCTAAAGCAGGATATATGTATAAAGGTACAAGAAGGTATAGAATACTAAATAGATTGTACCAGAAAAGAAAATCCATGTTCCACATAGTAATCAAATACTAATCATACAGAACAAAGAAACAATATTAAAAGCTGCAAGAAAAAAATCAAATAACATAAAAGCAGATTAATAAAAATTACACCCAACTTTTCAATGGAGACTCTGAAAGCCAGAAAGGTCTGGACAGATGTCTTGCAGACTACAAAAGACTACAGATGAAAGCCCAGAATGCTATGCCCAGCAAAAAAAAATCATTCCCCATAGTGAAAACAAGATATTTCATGACAAATTCAAATTTGAATAATATATATCTATAAATCCATCCCTACATAAGGTTAACTACTTCCATGAAAAATAATAAATAGATATTATCATACTAACAAAACCCAAAGAAGGGAAACAGACACACACAACACACACACACACACACACACACACACACACACTATCTGTACCATCAAAAGCAACAATAACAGGAGTTCACAATCACTGGTCATTAATATCTCTCAATATATCTACTCAATTTCTCCAAACAAAAGACGCATGCTAAGAGAATGGGTATGAAAACTTGATACATAATTTTGCTGCATACTCAAACACACTTCAACAACAAAGATAGACATTGCCTCAGAGTAAAGGGTTAGAAAAAGATTTTGCAAGCAAATGAACCCAAAAAGCAAGCTGGAACAACTATTCTAATATCGAACAAAATGGACTTTAAATCAAAATTAATCAAAAAAGATGTAAATGGATATTTCATTCTCATCAAAGGCAAAATCCATCAAAATGATGTCTAAATTCTGAACATCTATGCTCCAAGCACAATGTCACCCCCACTTGTTAAAAAAAAAATTAGGGCAAGGTGGTAGTGGCGTATGCCTTTAATCCCAGCACTTGGGAGGCAGAGGCAAGTGGATCTCTGTGAGCTGGAGCCAATCTGGTCTATAAAAGCTAGTTCCAGGACAGGCTCCAAAGCTACAGAGAAACCCTGCCTTGAAAAACCAAAAATAAATAAATAAATAAATAAATAAATAAATAACTATTATTAAATGATAAATCAGATATCAAACCACACACATTAATAATGGGAGACTTCAACACCCCACTCTCATCAATGGACAGGCTATTTAGACAAAACTAAACAGAGAAGCAATGGAGTTAACAGATGTTATGAATTGAATTGACCTTACAGACATCTACAAATATTTCACCCAAACACAAATATAGTTTCTTCTTAACACTTTAGAGAAGATTCTCCAAAATTGATCACAAACCCCTCTCTCTCTCAACAAATGAAGGAAAATTGAAATAACCCCCTGTATACTTTCAGTCTATGAATTAAAGCTAGATTTCAAAAATAGCAAAAACAATAGAAAGCCTAAAAACTCATGGAAACTGACCAACTCCCTACTGAATGACAATTAAGTCAAAGCAGAAATAAGAAAGCACTTAAAGATTTCCTAGATTTCAATGAAAATGAACACATAGCATACCCAAACTTGTAGGAGAAAGTGAAAGCAGTTCTAAAAGGAAACCTCATAGCACTAAGTGCCTACATAAAGACATTGTAGGATTCTCCTACTAGCAACTTTAGAGCACAGCTAAAAGATTTAGAAGAGGAACAAGCATACCCAAGAGAAGTAGATGGCAGCAAATAATCAAACAGAGCTGAAATCAATAAAATAGAAACAAGAACACAAAAAAATTATTAAAACAAAAGTTGATTCTTTGAGAAAATCAACAAGATAGACAAACCCTCATCCAACCTAACTAAAAAGTCAAAAGAGAATATTCAAATCAGATAATAAGGGAGACATAACAATAGACATGAAGAAAATCCAAAGAATCACCGAGATCATACTTCAAAAACCAGTACTTCACAAGATTAAAAAGGATACCACTTACCAAAGTTAAGTTCAGATTAGATAAACAATTCAAATAGATCAATAACCCCTAAATAAAGAGAAGCAGTATCAAAAGTCTCCCAACCAAAAAAGGAAAAAAAGAAAAGTCTAGAGCCACACAGACTTAGACATAATTCTACCAGATATTTTAAAAAAAAGTAATATCTACACTCAAATTATTACCCAAAATAGAAAAATAAGGAAAACAGCCAAATTTATTTTATGAGGCCACTGTCACTGTAATACCCAAACCATACAGACATTTAAAAAAAAAGGCAATTACAGAACAATTACCCTGAACATAGATGCAAAAACACTCAATAAAATATATGCAACCCAAATGCAAGGATACATCAAAAAGATAAACCACTATGAGTAGGCTTAACCCCATAGATGGTAGGGATGGTTCAAATCTGTCAATGTAATCTACCATATAAAAAATCTGTAAGAAATAAAAAGCACATAATCATCTTATTAGCTACTGAAAAAGACTTTGACATAAGCCAGTACACCTTCATGATAAAAGCATTAGGAAGATCAAGGAAACAAGGGACATATATAAATAGAACAAAGGCAATTTGCAGCAAGTTTGCAACCTATGTCAATTAAATGAATAGAATTTCAGAGAAATCCACTAAAACCAGTAATAAGATAATGCTGTCCATTTTCTCCATATCTATTCAAAATAGTACTTGAAGTTCTAGCTAAAGAGACAATTATAGGAGATCAATGGATAAAAATTGAAAAGGAAGAAGCCAAAGTACCATTATTTGCAGATAATACAATAGTAAACATAAGGGAACTCATAAATTTTATCTAGGAACTCCTACAGCTGCTAAACACCTTCAACAAAGTTCCTGGATACAAGATTAAATAAAAAAAAATCAGTTGGTCAATTATATTCATAGCAGCTTTATTCATAACAGCAAGAAACTGAAAACAGCTGGATGTCCTTCAACTGAAGAATGAATAAAGAAAATGTAGTACATTTTCACAATGGACTATTACACAGCTAATAAAAACAATGGCATCATGAAATTTCCTGAGAAGAACATAGAATTTGAAGAAACCATCCTGAGTGAGGTAACCCAGACCTAGAAATGCAAATGGTATGTAATTACTTATATATGGATACTGGCTGTAAATTAAAAGATTCACCCATCCACTGAATGGCTAAGTAACAAGGACAATATAAAGGGTGAAAGCAAGGATCTCTCTGTGAAGAAGAAATGGAAGGGATTTTGTTGTTGTACGGGAGATGGGTGGGGATGGGAACAGGAGGGTTCTGGTGAGGGGAAAAGGGAGAAAATACTAGGAGAAAAGATGAAAATTGGTGTGTGTAGGTGGAGGCATTTGTGGGATGAGCTGGAAACCTACTAAAATGGCAACACCATGAAATCTACAAAGGTAGCCCTAACAAATATTCCCAGTAGTGAACATGGAACCTGAAAAGACCATCTTCTATAAATAGGCAAGGCCTTAGGTAGAGGGACTGGGACAGCAATCCAGCGAGAAAACCTTTGCTCTACAGTTTGCCTTGACTGCAGAGGGCTCTACGACCTGCGCCTTGCAGAACTATCACCAAAGAGACCAGAGGGACTTAAGCCAGCAACTGATGTGAGCAGATGCGAGTTCTACAACCAAACATTAGCTGGAGCTAAGGGAGTCCGGTGGAAGAGGGGAAGGAAGGATCAGAGGAACCAGAGGAGTCAGGGACACTGCAAAAATATGGCCCACAAAATCAAGTGTCTGGGACTCATGAGGGTTCACAGAACCAGGGAGCCTGGATACGTTTGATCAATGTCCTTTGCATATATGATATGGCTGAGTGGCTGGCTGAGTGTTCTTGAGGGATTTCCAACAGAGTGAGCAGGGGCTATCTCTGACTCTTTTGCCTATTTGCTGTGAAGAGACACCATGACCATAGCAGCTCTTATACAGGAAAACATTTAACTGGGACTGGTTTACAGTTTCAGAACTTTAGTCCATTATCAACATGGCGAAATCATCATAGCAGACATGGTACTGGAGAAGTAGCTGAGAGTTCTACATTTTGATCTACATCTTGATCAAGCAGGACGTGAACTGTGTACCACAGTGGGCATAGCTTGAATATATTAGAACTCAAAGCATTCAAACACATGAGTCTATGGGGGCCATTTTCTAGTCCTAGATTTTCTTTTGGTTCCAATAAGATTAACAAGGCTCCCATTCAGCAGGAAGTAGTCTAGAAAACTATATCCATATTCCCAAAAATTATGGATATTTGTCTTTGTTTAGTGTTTTGGTTACAAATTTTTATTGACAATGGTAAGTAAAAGAGCTAAACACAGAAGGCTAGATTTATTGTCTTGCTTTGAAAATAAAAAGGGAGAAATGCTGTGGGATAATGTTTTTGCACATGGCAAAGATTTGCCATTCATATTGGTTTAATAAAACACTAATTGTCCAGTAACCAGGCAAGAAATATAAGAAAGGCAACCAGACTAAGAAAATTTTGGGAAAAGAAAAGACAGAGTCACAATCATCAGCCAGACACAGAGAAATCAAGAAGAGAATGACTCATTAAGAAAAAACATCAAGCTATGTGGCTAAACATAAATGAAAATTAAGGACTAATTTAAGTAGTAAGAGCTAGTTAATGATAATCCTGAGCTAATATGTCAAGCAGTTTATAATTAATACAAGTTTCTATGTGTTTCTTTGGTACTGAATGGCTGAAGTACCAGGTGAGACAGAAATTTCTGTCTACAGTTTTCCATGTTCTTACTAGCATGACTTATTAAACATAGCTTAAATCATTGCATGGATTTTCTAATCAATAATTTTAAAATCCGCATTCCTTTAAATAAAATCAGGGTCAGTCCTATAACCACAATATCCCAGTCCCTGGTATGAATTTCTGCCTTAGTTAGAGTTTCTATTTCTGTGAAAGGACACCATGACCATGGCAAATCTTAAAAAGAAAAACATTTATTTGGGACTACCTTACAGTTTCAGATGTTTAGTTCATTATGATCATAGTGCTACATGGTCACATGCAGGAAGCCATAGTGCTAGAGAAGAAGCCAAGTGTTCTACATCTTGATCCACAGGCAACAGGGGGTGAACAAGCAACACTGGGTGTAGCTTGAACATATGAGAACTCAAAATCTGACCCCACAGAGATAATCTTCTTCCAGCATGCCACACAAATGAGGCCAGACATATTAATTATGCCACTCCCTAGAGGCCAAGCATTCACTCAGATGAGTCAATGTGTGCCATATCTATTCAAACCACTACATCAGGTGTAATAAGCATGAAGGCAGAAGCTTGAGGCAGCTGCTATTATTATATTTACAGTTAGGAAGCAGAAAGAGGTAAGTGGTGGTACTCAGCTCATTTTCTCCTTTTTACTAAGCCCCATGGTATTATAGCATGGTATTGCTTACATTTAGAGTGGGCCTTCCCACCTTAGGTAACCTATTCAAGATAATACTGTGTAGCATGCTTAGAAGCTTATATCTCAGTCTAATCAAGACCAAAAGTGTTAACCACCATGTTGTCTCATTCTGTTCTACACTGTTAAATCAAAAACTCTGGTATAGAAGACAATTCCATATGCTGAGGATAGCGGGTACTTCTGGAACAGGATCCACAGGCTGCTGAGATGGAACTTAGCTAAAACCCTTTGCTGACTACTAGGTTTAACAGGAGGTTACATGTAATCTTACAAAGAGTGAAAGAAACCAATAGTTCTCTCTAGCTATGTCACCCATATACCACATCAACAACCAGCACAGCATGGTAACCATAAGGGTGAGGCAGTGGCAGTCATACCTTGGTGGTGATGACCAACATGTCTCTATTTGGACTTAAGAATAGATAAACAAGAGAGAAATCATGCCTGGTACAGAAAGCCTGTCCAGCTATCCAGGACTGGTGAACTTAAGGATCTTGGAGAACCTACAACCAGCTCTTCACTAAACTAGCACAATCCCTAACCACATTGTAGATATTTGTCCTTATTCCCACAGTTAAGTGAAGCTCTCATGCTACATCAATGAATTCTCTTTGTAAGAGACAGATACAATTACAGACACAATGAGTCATGGAGCCTAATTCCAATCAATAGCTGCAAAACAACTCCCATAACTTGGGCTCAGAGAACATTGTGGAACAAGTGTCAGAGAGTTTCTTTGAGATTATTTCTCATAGAAATGTCGGAAACTATACCCATTAGGGTTTCACTAACATGACTGCCCAAATCCAAGCTAAAAAAAGACAGTAACAATACACATGCTAATGTACGCAGGAGTATGCCCAGGAGACCTCAACTCTATACAAAAATTGAAGCAACTAGGAAATGTTGAAAACGGGACAAATAGTATTACCCAGGGAGCAGCACACTGATTGTCCAACGCCAAATGGTCAGTCTCAAAAACATACATACAAGTGTCATTGTACAGATTGAGCATGTCGTACTTATGAGAGTGTGTAATAACAATTAAATTTTAAAAACGACATGAATTTGAAAAAGAACAAAGATATGGAGGATTTTGGAGGGAGGAAAAAGAGAGCGTGAAATAATGTAATTATATTATAATCTCAAAAAAGAAATAATTTTAAAAGGATAAAAGCAAAATCTTTGAGGTTGAGTATCGTATAACAAAGAGGTTTGTGTACCTAGGTCTAAGGTTGGCAATCCAATATCACCAGCTTCCCTGAAATGTCTGGACTCTGTTCAGGGCCTGTTGATTGTATCCCCAAATAGCAGAGAAACAGAAATGGCTCCATACAGAAGGAACTAAACACATGACATCACATTTTTTCTAAAGTTTTTCTGTTTATTTTAAGTGGTGGGCAGGTGGCATTGCACACTGGTATGCAGTGCCCACAGTCAAAAGTGCTGTAGTTTGCAGGTGATGTTGAACTGCCTGCTGTAGGTACAGGGAGCTGACTTCGGTCCTCTGCAAGAGAAGTGCATGTTCTTTACTGGGCTGTGACTCTGAAATGTGATCCATAGTTACAGGGGAGAGAACCTCCATATTTCAATTGTTATCTTTAATTCAGAGTCAACTTTACTGTGGGCACATACAGTAGTAAGGCTGCTTATTAACTATGGGATGGGATCACCTTCCTAGAACATCTATAAGACACTTGCTTCATCTGGTGAGAACAAAGTCTCTTCTAAATCCCCCAATGTACTATCCCAGGATTAATAATTTTCTTGCTCTAAAGAACAACCTCTATCTGTACCTTTCTCTCTAACCTCCCTCTTTTCAACCCCCAAAGCTTGCAGATAAGCCTTGGTGCTATGAACAGCTATAACTGAGGCCCAACATAGAACTATAAACATGGAAACTTTATTTTACAATTTAATCAAGTGTTACTCAAGCAGGTTACACTGTAGGTGAATGTGTCATGTTATAGTTTCAAAGAATCAGAGACCATATATGAAAAAAATATAAATGATATAAAAACAGATTAATATTACTTTTGGTTCCACAGGGTATGATCAGATGGGACTGCCATTTGAAACAGAAGGAAGAAGGTGACTCTTCCCAGTATGTTTGAATACCATCTTATCTATTTAGTGTTCAACAATGATACAAAGCATGGGAAACAGACATTCATAACTCCCTTCTTCCTATTTTTCTGTTTGATCCCCAGTATCTCTTCTAATCGTTGGTAGCTGTTGGCTGGAACTTTCCCCACCAGTTCAACTTCTCAGTTTTCCCAACTTTTATACTTCATATTTGCTTCCATCATAGATTTTCTTTATTCATTTGCTTATATACTGTTTTTGTTTGTTTGTTTTTGGTGGAGAATCTAAATAAGAATTATGAGATCATAATACTTCACAGACACCAGAATCCAGTAGACCAACCCTTTTATAAACTACCTTAGCATCTGTCTGTTCTGTGTGTATGTGACTATCCGGTTGGGAAGGTGGGAAAGGAAGAGACATGTACACCCCTGTCTTTGGCCACTGAAATATTTAAACAATGGACTCTAAGAAACAGAACTTCTCCAGAAACCACCGAATGGGAAAAAGAAAAGACTGAGGCCCAATTTCAATCTGAGTGGAAGCTTGTATCACTGAAAGAGATTTTGCACAGCTATGACAACTTTTCTGACCACCTGGTAGATGATACTAGAATTCAGACATGGATGATGGGCAAATAAGCTTAGGTATGAATAATGCTTACCTCTTTTTCAATCTAAGCCTCTCATTAAGATTCCACAGTTGAATATGAGGTGCACACTGGACGTCCTTTCTCCTCAAGCTAACATTGTCACATTGAATAGATCTCACTTCTCTGCTTTTAACTAATACCCTATGTTTGGTTGACCTCCTGAAGAAATGTATCTGAGCCAACAGTGTCAGGGCTGTCATTAGTCAACATCTGACTCTATCAAGTGTACACGTGTGTGTGTGTGTGTGTGTGTGTGTGTGTGTGTGTGTCTTAGCTGGTTCTATAGAGAATGAAAGCTGACTAGTGTAAATAGCAGTGGGGGAAATGAATAATAAACTTACTTTTAAGACATTTGCAAGTACACTGGGGTGAGAAGAAGAGGCCCGGCTCACGAACCCTTTGCTGACTCAGAAAATAAACTTCAAGCAGGAAAGTGCTCTTGGTTCCTAACTGCTAACGGACTATCATCGCCCTGTTTGTGTGTTCCATCATCCCCACTAGGGTGTGAGGACACCCTAACTGCAAATGAAGCTTTTCACTCAGTCATCTATCACATTGTATTGTTTCTATGGCAACATAACTCATAAGCACACTTGAGGCCTGCTTCCCCTAACACAAGTTAACCTCTCCAGATTTCACAATCACCATTCCATATTCACCCCTGATTCCCCAGTGATATTTATTGTTCACCCACACCTGAGTCCTTTGTAAGACCCACAGATTTCGGAGTCCTGACTTCCATGGTGTCTTCCGAAATGGTGTGTTTTGTCTGCAGATATATAAATATTTCTAACAACACCGTAAAACTTTTGTGCTACCTTGTGACAACTGTATAAGTATGTAATCGTGTGCCAGAAGGATGTGGAGACACACAGAGAGAGAGAGAGAGAGAGAGAGAGAGAGAGAGAGAGAGAGAGAGAGAGAGAGGAGAAAGAACAGAAATACCATATGAAGAAGCAAGTTGATGGAAAAAGACTAAAATCACTTCTCAACCTGGGTTAGTTGTAAAACAAAATGCGTTAGAAATGCCAGAAAATTGATGAAGTGTTAGTGATGCATGGCTGGACTTTGGAGCACATATTTTCCCAGTAGAAACTTGACATATATGTCTACGTATGTGTGTGTGTGCATGCATGTGTGTGCATGTGTGTGTGTGCGTGTATTTTGTGGGTCACAGTCCCTCACTCAATAAAGCCAGAGCTGGATTTCAAGCCAGTAGCCTAGAGATAGGAACAAAGGCAGAAACCCTTGAGCAAAGCTGCTTACAGATGTTCAGTCCCTGGCTTGTTAAGTCTGCCTTCTTCCACAACCCAGGACCACTTGGGGGTTGTGGTAACCACATGCAGTGGGTTGAGTTTTCCCACATAAATCAAGACAATTCCCCAAAGATTTGTCTACTGCCCAGGCTAATGGAAGCTCTTCCTCAGCTGAGGATCCTTCTTCCCAGGTAATTCCCATGCTCATTATAGCAGTGTCTTTTTCTTTCTTACTAAACTGTCTTTCTTTTGTTTCTCTGTGTTCGGGTCAAATGATTTATGCTAGGACATCAGGACGAGGAAATCTTGGTGGGCACCCTCGGAATTCCTACCGGCTCCTATAACAAAGGGCCATTAGAAACTGAATACAGAACAATCTTGCATTAGATTTTTGAGATGAAATTGAGTGTTGTAGTATGGCAGAACTGGATTCTGGTCACGAATATTTACTGGGAAATCCACATTTTGGGGTGTTTTCATTGTTTACTACTGTATTGGGGAAATGATAACACAGAGCATAATTTATGCAGCAAGAAACCACATGTAGTATTGGTCCTGTCTGGTGCTTCTGTTTTCCCCAGATCTTACAAGAGTTTTCTTGTTTGTAACCTGGAATGTTAGAGCAGATGGTTCTATGGTATAGGAGGTTCTTCTGTCTATGTGTAGCTTTCATTGGTTGAATAAAGAAACTGTCTTGGCCTTTTGATAGAGCAGCAATTAGGTAGGCAGAGTAGAGAGAACAGAATGCCAGTAAGGACAGACAAGCAGATGCCATGGTTCTGCCCAAGATGGATGCTGGTTAGACTCATGCCGGTAAGTCACAGTCAAGTATTGATACACGTTAACGGAGATGGGCTAAACTAATTATATCTAGCCAAAAAGAGGCTAGATATAATGAGTCATGCAATAATTTAATTAATAAAATTATTGTGTGGTTATTTTGGGTGTAAGCTAGTGGGGTGGCTGTGATGAAAAAAGTAGGCCCGCTCTCTCTATCAACAGTTCTAGCATTCTCACAGATTCCCATATTCTTGGAGACTGAACACACACATCTTTGTCACGTCTTTTCTTAGTAGCAGGAGTCACATGTGAAGCTTTCTATTGAAGCAATGAGAAATTTAATTAAGCATATACATCTAAAAAGACATTTTCCTCGGGTGATACTGCATATAAAGAAGGAGCATTAGGGTTCCTTCCTAAATATCTGCCTCACTGCAGGAAAGAATCCAATATTCAATCAACATGGCTGATAATAATGTTAGTGTGCATGTGCATATGCATACATGTGTGGGGGTGTGTGCTGTGTGTTTGAATGTTCATATAAATCATCATCCTTGGAGTGACTACCAACCCCCCTTTTGTAAGACAGAGCGACTGGGTGAGACCTGAGAGTTATTAATTCAGCCAGACTACCTGACCAATCAGCCCCAGAGAGTCTTTTATTCTCACCTCTCAGTACTGACAGTACAATTAATTGCATGTTTCCAGTTCCCACACCCAAATTTCTATGTGAGTGACAGTGTAGAATGCAGACGCCCTTGTTTTCATAGCAGGCACATATTATGAAGTGAACTATCTTTCAGTCCAATGATATATGCAGATTAGCAGAAAACAACATATAATTTTTGGTTTTTTAAATTATTTTTGTTGAGCTATACATTTTTGTCTGCTCCCCTCCATCCCTCCCCTCTCCCTTTCTACCCTTAACCATCACGCCCACGATCCCAATTTGCTCAGAAAACATTGTCTTTTTCTCCTTCCTATGTAGTTCTATGTATGTCTCTCTTAAGGTCCTCTTTGGGCAACATATAAAATTTAAAACCTTTTATTTTAAGTACCCTTGACACTGACTTCCTTCTCTCTCCCCTCTCCATGCTACAGTGTTCTCTCAGGAGAAGACTTGGTTAATATTGAACTCTATAGAGAATTAGGGTGGCTAACTTCACTGGAGATGATAGAATGGGAGGACTATATACAGTAGCTTAGCAGGGTGCTCATCCAGGGGTTACACAATGAGAAGCAGAGGAAACCAATGAGGGTGGGTATGAGTTTTGAGCAGACTTCTCCTTCCAAATATATTCAGGTCATTCTGCCATCACATCTGAAGTGTGTCAAATGCTGACTGAAATCCAATAAAATCCATCCAACTAAAAGCTTTCAACCGCGGCAGAGTGGCTCATCAAAACTGAGATCTTGTAGTAATAACACAATTATAGTGATTTCCTCATGATTGATGGGTGGAACATCATGACAGCAGCTCTTGTTCAAGGACTACTGACAGGGAGAACTGGTACCATTTATGTCTCTGTAATGGGACTTCAGTATAAATAAAATGCACTGGCACTGGTCTTCTACACACAAGCATCAGCTCATAAGATGTGGCTACTCTGAGACACTATGGATGCTGGCATGAGCTTATGTATTTACAACTCTGGATAAGAAAATAGGACTGGTTTATCTTTGATGAAGACAGAATCAGGAAACTTCTGATACCATTCATAAAGCCCAAACTGCCCAATGAGACAAGCATATTTTGCTATAGAATTCTCAATTATAAGTGTCAAAAACAGTAAATGAACTACTTTCTTAAAACTAAAATTACCTAGAACTTTAAGGGATCTTTTTCGTATTCTATCTCTTTCATAAATCTAAATAATGTACTTCATGAAATAAAAGTAATTTGAAAGCTAACCAAATTCTCTATGAAGACATATAAAGATTTGAAAACAGACTTGCCTATGAGAATCCCTTGCCTATGCTTTCCAGGGTCATCTTTCTAGTTTTACTAATTCTCCCAAGATGCCTCAATTGGCTCATCCTGAAATTCTTTTCTCATTGGAGCTATAACTCTTGGGATTGATATGAGTGGATGTCTCTGAAAAGATATTCTTCTTCTATTGGTGATGTTATAGATATATGGTTCCATCCCTGCTGCTGACCTGTCCAGAACATTCTGCACACAACTTGCAGTATAGGTTCATTGCTTAGCAGGCACTTCAGCCAGATTGCAGCATAACTCAGAAATATCATAATTTACTCAGGTGGAACAAGGCACTGGTAGAACTGAGAATTCTGAGAGGTATTTGTAAAGAATAAATTACTGTGGACCCATTTTTTTATAGTTTTTTGAATTAAACAGAACTCATATGGAACAGAAAAGAATGAAAAGGACAAAGATAAAATAAGAGTGAATTCATAAAGTATGAATGCTTTACCAGGATGAATTAACCTTGTTGAGCTCTGGAATGCAAGGTAAACAGAGCTCTGTCAAGTCCACCTTCCTTCCCCTGCCTAATTCCCTATAAGAGCCTATACCCAAGGTCCAAGAAGAAGCATTCAGTGACAGTTCCTCCTCTCTTTGTCTATCACAGGTTTTTTTTTGTTTGTTTTTCTTTTTGTTTTTTTGTTTTTCGAGACAGGGTTTCTCTGTAGCTTTGGTGCCCGTCCTGGAACTAGCTCTTGTAGACCAGGCTGGCCT
>NC_022013.1:15582755-15609393 GCF_000317375.1 Microtus ochrogaster | reverse complement strand
AGTACCACTAACTTCTTTTTTTCTTTTTTTCTTTTTTTTTGTTTTGTTGTTGTTTTGTTTTGTTTTGTTTTGTTTTGTTTTGTTTTTCGAGACAGGGTTTCTCTGTAGCTTTGGTGCCCGTCCTGGAACTAGCTCTTGTAGACCAGGCTGGCCTCGAACTCCCAGAGACCCGCCTGCCTCTGCCTCCCGAGTGCTGGGATTAAAGGCGTGCGCCACTTTTTCACATGCAAAGTTAGTATAATAACACCTTATTCACATATAACAGAAAAATCAAGCTAGAAGTTAGCTGGAAGCTTCCTCCTTGCAAATTAAATTTCAGATTTTCAGAGTCCCACAAGGTACTATGAATGCTATTGTGAAGGGTGGGATGGAAAAGTCATCAGCAGTCTTAGATATCTGTGAACCTTATGAAATACGAGACCAATCTACCAGGTTATATGTGCCCACTTAGGCATCAATGGCACCATTGTTATGGTGGTAACCACTTTCTGATTATATTTGAGGTCTACTCAGCAGGAATGAATTCACTCCTGCTACTGTTGTAAACCTAATCGAAAACCATGGCCATGGAGGTCATGGTCCATATGGGAAAACTGAATAATGATGTTTAGTTAAATTGATATAGCATCAAACTAACTTATAAATTATTTGCATTTATATCCACAAACAAATGTAAACACTACTTTTAAGTTTAATCAAAAAAACCTATTTTTACTGGGAATAACAATAAATGAAGAGACCCACAACTGCACGAGATCCTGAGAATAAAAATCATTGCTCAGCTATAAACAAGACACTTCTACTGTCTCCTCCAAGGCTCAAGGAGTAATACAAAAGAGAGGAGCAGGAATGAATATAAAAGCCAGAATATGGAAAGGCTTTGAAGGTTTTGTGTACGACACAGACAATGCAGTTATGAACTCACAGCAGCTGTAGAGATTCCTTCACTGAGTAAATTAAAAGCAGTATGTTAACAGGGATATAGGAGGTCAAGCTTGACGGAAAATTCCAAAGAAAGGTGTGGAGCAATTTTCTGTTTTGTCACTCTCTCAAAGAATCTATGCTTAAAAAAAAAAGAAGAAGAAGAAGAAGAAGAAGAAGAAGAAGAAGAAGAAGAAGAAGAAGAAGAAGAAGAAGAAGAAGAACGTTTCCAAGCACAGAAACCCTCCACTAATCTACTCCCGAGGTCCTGAGATGAGTGCCCCGTTTGAGAATTGGGATTGCTTTTCCATAAGATGTATAATGATAGAGCCCAGACATGAATGAAAACCATCTATCTCTACATTTGTCTCCAGTTTTGTTTCCTGGAGGCTACACAGAGTAGACCATGCTGACCCTGCCAGGGCTTTGAGTTTAGTTGAGTCTGTTGACCTATAGGGCTATTTAAACACTACCAATGAAAGACACAGAGATGGATCAGTAATTAAGAGTACTGCCTACTCTTCCAAAGGTCCTGAGTTCAATTCCCAGAAACCACATAGTGGTTCACAACCATTTACAATGAGATCTGGTGCCCTCTTGAGGAAGATACCTGGTCAGTCATCCTCATCAACTTAGACCATGAAACCAAATATGGATAAGTTGAACAGAATGGCCATATACAGGCTGCCAATGCATAACTCAGCATTGCCAGGGTATAAATTTCATTTTTTCATTTTCAGTGAAAGAGAGTTGTCTGAAGTTTCCACTAGTGTGGATCTTTGGCCTGCTGGAAATCTACCTTCTTTTAAGGTCTTACTTATCAATCTGTGTTGGCTTTGTGAGCCATGAGTCATAGCTGAAATGAGCTGTTTTTGATAGGGCTCATTTATAATTCCCAAGCACAGGCAGTGTAGGCAAATTTTGGCACGCTGTTTTGGATTTGTAAGTGCATTTTTCTTCAAATCTCACATCTGAAAATCAATTTACTACCTACTAGTGACTCAAATCGTTTAAACACCCCATGGAAAATTCTGGAAAACTATTATGTTGAGGTTGGAGAGGTGATGAAGAGGTGAAGCCTAGGAGCACTTCCTGAGCAATCCTGAACAATGGCGTTTGTGTCCCAGCACTTTTCTAACAAGCTAGGTGTCTGTCAAAAGCTGAAGCCTCAGTTCTGAGGAGGGAAGAAACCATACTGCTGAGACTTGCTGACTCCCAGTCAGACTGAGAAAGCACAAGCTCCAGGCTCAAAGGGAAGCTTAGTCAAAGGAATGGAGAACAGTAAAAGAGGACAACATCGGAGCTCTCTGGTCTTGGAACATGTGTGTAGATCTGCACAAATACATATGCATATACTCACACACATATGGAATTATGCAACGTACAATTATTCATGATATAGACGAATAAATATTTAAAAATGAGAAAGAAAACTGTCACATCCCTTGCTATAAAGGATAACCTGGATATAAACTGCAAATAAAATCTAGAGAGTAAACCAATAATATTTAGCCATTCTCAGCTGTACTGTTTGTTTACACACCTCTACTACCAGGTCCTGCTTTGGAAGCTTCATTTCATGGCAAGAATGTAGGGACGGGAAAGGGAAACAGCAAAATTAGAATTCAAAATAATCCAATCGGCAGAGAAAGACTATAAACTGCTCTCTACAGACAGAGTATCCTCAAGAGAAAGCCAGGATATATAAATGTGGGGCAGGCGAAATTACATGAATATTCAATGAAAGGCTAAAAGACTTGTGGCCTTGTGGCCTCATGCTTCAGGACTTTACTCTCAGTTCACCAAACCAACTTCTTTTCTTCATAAAGTAGCTTCATTCCTATTTCTGATCTTGTGTCTCTGGTTAATTCACTCATCTGGGACATTAGAGCCTGCCAACAATGTAAACGCATAGAGACTCACAAATATGTCTACAACAATTTCACCATTCAAACAGTGATTTTATTTGGAAATAAAACTCTGGGCTGGACTGGAGTCACCTTGCAGGAACACAAAAGGAATAATAACCTGGTCACCATTATGAAAAGGCCCAAGCTCACAAATCAGAATGGGATGGGCCAAGGATAAATGTAAGTAGACTAATGACTAAGGTTGAAGCTTCATGGAGCAGACTAACACAGGGAAGGCATGTGCAGGTCCCTCTCCTGGAACACCCCAAATCTGGTTAAAATGAAATATGGTGATACCTCCTCCACACCTTTTTTTTTTTTGGCTCTGACTGGAGGTAATAAGTCAGGTGTGGCTGACACACATTTGTTAAGATTGTTTTGTAACTGTGTGTACATGTGTGCACACAAATGCAGGAGATGTGAAGATATCACTGGATTCCCTGAAGCTAGTTACATTCTGCTGTCAATCAACTGATGTGGGTACTGGGAAACCAATTTGGCTTATCCGCAAAAGTGATACACACTCATAACTGCTGTGCTATCTCTCAGTACTTCACTCTAATTTTAAGACCCCCACCCACAAAAAGTGAAGCATATCCAGCTTGAGGTTCCTCTTACTTTGGCTGCTTTTTTAGATTTTGTTAGAGGGGCTATTTCCAGAGTTCTATCACAGTGCTGAACAGTTATTTACAAGAATGCTCATTGTGGGTGTTTGTTGTGTTTCTAATCATCATTCAAGTACTACAACATGCTGCTGGGTGAAAAATAAAACCAGCAGCTCAAGGCTGAGCTTCAGTCACGAAGCATCAAGCTAAGCCAATCAAGCATTGATAAGCGAGGGGAAAAAATGATCTTGATTCAATTTAATTTGTGGGGAAGGATTTCAAAGCCAGTTCTTGATTTTTTTTTCTCCCAAACAACTATAACCATTTCTAATTTGATTTATCTGAAAACTAGCCAACGTGACTGGCATGCCACCAGCAAATACAGGGAATGACTGCTTGTGTGCTGATTAATTTACAAATTCAAGGAGGCACTGATTCAAATGAAAGCTCCCTTTCATGTTTGGGAGAATAATAGGCTCCTTCGTAGATTGATTTATTTATTCAACAGATGTCTATAAGCAGCTCATGCCAGGTTGAGCTTGGTTCTGTGGCTAAGAACAGAAATCAGGAAGAAGTCATGTTAGACAATGTCCACCTGAAGTTTCCACAGCAACAGAATAAGGCTCAGAGATTACACAATCAAGACTATGATCAAGAGCCATGAGGGTGGCAAGTATCTTCCTGTGATAGCAAGTAACAGGGCTCCAGGTAGTTTCTTCTGATTCCAGCTTTGTAGGCAACTAGGAAGGAGTTGAGATGGAAGCAGAATTCGGATACAGAAACAAAAATGAAACAGAAACCAGAAAGGTGTCCACTATAATTTGAGAAAAAATGAGGCACTTAGCATCTAGATGCGATAGATGTCAATACGTTGTTTCTGTAAAAGGAGGCATTCCAGCTTAGAGACTGGGCTTTTCAGAGGTTCAGTTAAGGGACATCTAGTGAAAACATATCTGTGATGTTGTAGGAGGAGTTCCACCATGGGAGTACAGAGACCTTGTAAGCCATTCCACTGGCCTGTCAGTCCTGTCAGTCCGGTCACCCACAGACATAGCAGAGGCTCACAGAAACTAGGCACTACCTTTGGTCTTAGATTTGTCTTCTCTCTTTCCTTTTCTTTCCTGTACCCCGTCCTCCCCCACCTGCCTGTGCGCATGTGCATATCATAATCACTCATTGAGGGGTTAGAGGACAGCTTGCTTCTGTGAAGTAAGATGTGAGAATAGAGCTCGTGTGGCAAGCACCTGTGCACACGAAACCATGTTGCAAGCATCTACCTTATTATTTTATACCGAATCCCTCCCAAAATCTGGAGTTTATCAATTCAGCTAGATTGGCTGGCATGTGCCACCATGCCCAGATTTTTACCTGGATGCTGGGTTCTGACCTTGGATCTTAATGCCTGTGGTAGGCAGTCCACAGACTGAGCCACAACCACAGTTCTCTGGTTCACTTTTGTCTTTGCTACTTCTTTTCTGTCATAAATCTTTATTATGTGTACAGTATTCTTGGTATTCTGTTTGCAGGCAGAAGAGGGCACCAGATCTCATTACAGATGGTTAAAAAATAAAATAAAAAAATAAAAAATAAAAAAAAACAGATGGTTGTGAGCCACCATGTGGTTGCTGGGAATTGAACTCAGGACCTCTGGAAGAGCAGGCAGTGCTCTTAACCACTAAGCCACCTCTCCAGCCCCACTGCCATAAATCTTTTACCAAAGTTAAGGCTTGGGATTCTGCTTTGATTCCCCAACTATTGACATCTTTGTTTAACACCTAAATTTTATGGTTTTCTCTGGGGCACTAGAAACAAAATTCCTTTCAAAGCACAGCATTTCATGTTTTTAAATAATTTTGACCCTCACTGTAAGACAAATCCAGAGGAAAATTTTGGAATTCAAAGATGGAGGGTTTGAAAAATAGACCCATAATTAAGCTTAAAGAAACTTAGTTTTAAATTAGAAGGTTAACACCTAAATTTTATGGTTTTCTCTGGGGCACTAGAAACAAAATTCCTTTCAAAGCACAGCATTTCATGTTTTTAAATAATTTTGACCCTCACTGTAAGACAAATCCAGAGGAAGATTTTGGAATTCAAAGATGGAGGGTTTGAAAAATAGACCCATAATTCAGCTTAAAGAAACTTAGTTTTAAATTAGAAGGTTAACCAAAGAAACTTTATTCTGAATACTTCTTTTTAAATTTTAATTAAATATGATTAGTTGATAATATAAAAATGTACCTTAATAGGACACCTACCTTATGAAGCATCAGTACATAAACATATCATTTAAGATCTAATCCAGGTTACGCTTATCCATGTTCTCTATTCTGAGTTCTCTTTAATTTTTGTTATCAAACAGAATAAAGTTATATGGGAATTAAGTTAAGAAATTTCAAAATATTAATACTTTTTAGTATTAATTTCTAGAAATTAATTCTAAAGGAATAGTCTGGAACTTGATAAAAATTTATAAACTTAACAATATTATCTATAATAAAACAAAATGGCATCTATAATTAAAGGAAGAGTTAAGTAAATACTTATATATACATGTAATAAGCTACTTTACTACATGAAACATTGATATTTGAGAAAAACATGAAAAATATAATATCAAATTGAATGTATTAAACACAGATCATACATTTGAGACTGTAAGTAAACATTCCTATTAGAAAATATGAATAAAAATCAGATGAATTTTCTCAAAGCTGGGTTTCACTGGGTAACAGAATCATGCCAATTTTCATTTTTGTAATTAATATTTTCAATATTTTCAACACATTTAAAAGGAAAGAGCAGGGACTGGAGAAATGGTTGAATGTTTAAAAGCACTGACTTTTCTCCCAGAGAGCCTGGCTCTGATTCCCAGCATTCATTTTGCAGCTCACAATTGTCTGTAATTCCAGTTCCAAAGGATCACCTGCCCCTTCCGGCCTTCAAGAGCACTGCACGCATGTGGTTCATGCCCTGCATCCTTTAATCATGTGTATGCAACTCTTGAGGAATTATCAAATAGTAAAAGGGAGGTGGTAGTAGAAAGGTATTTTCATGATTCCTTGTGGGATTTTGTTTTGTTTTTCTAGCTTATTTTTGAGACACAGTCTCATACTGTAGTATGAACCAAACTTAGATGTGTGAGAATCATCCTGTTTCGGCCTCCAGAAGGCATAAAGCATCATACTTGAACTGTCATTTCTTTTCTGAACTACTTTTCTTGCTTTACAGACCAAATAATTATATTGTACAGGTGCATGTACATGGATATGTGCGTGTGTGTGTCTGTGTGTGTATCTGTGTGTGTGTGTGTGTGTAGGCAGGTATGTGTAAAAATGGAAGCCACTCATCAAAATTCAATATCTTTCTCAGCAGAGCTCCCTCTCATTTTTTAAGACAGAGTCTCTCACTGAACTTGACTCTCACTCATTGGCTAAACTGTATGACCACAAGCCCCAGGGTCCTCCTGTCTCTGTCTCCACAGTGCTGGAATTTCAAGTACACATTACCACACCTATCTTGCTTTGCGTGGAGATCTAACTGAGATCCTTATGTTTACAAGGCAAGCACTTTACTGAATGGGTCAGCTCCCCAAACCTGGTAACATACAGAGCTTCACTGTAGACAACACTGGAATTAAGAAAGTTAATTGTGAATGTGATGGTGTTGAATTTACTAGCTATATAGTGCCAAAACAAGAGAAGGACCAAATGTTCTGGTGCACATGGTGTTGTATAAGGAGGACAAATTACTCTGCTAAATCAAGGAAATAGTGTCAGCAGAGGGAGACACCAAAAAGCGTTTGTCTTCCATGTAGCAAGGAAACCAACTGTGTTATGAGGTCCTCTTTGTTGAATGTTCATTTATGTGAGTACATGTGTGTGTTCACGTATATGTGTTTGTGTTGTGTGTGTTCATGTATATGTGTGCTTGGATATATCTATGTATATGTTTGTGATTTTGTATGTTCGTCTATGCATGTGCACATGTATGTGTGTATTCATGTAGGTGTGTTTGTTGTGATCCATTTTGTGTGTTCATTAAGTTGGGTGTGCCTGTGTGTTCATGCATATATGTGTGATTATGTATGTGTATTCATGTATTTATGTGTGTATATGTATTCGGGTATGTGTGGTCATAAATGCACTTTCCTGTGTTTGCAAGCACTCATGTGAGAATGTTAGCGGACAACCTTATGTTATCATTCTTCAAGAACAACCCACATTGACTTTGGGACAAATTTTATCCTCACTAGCAGGTCTTACCAGGGATCCTGCTGTCTCCATCCTTTGTTCCTAGCACTAGGTTTACACATGGGCACTGCCATAATCATCTTTTTGTTTGGATTCTGGGTATCAAGCTCAGGTCTTCACCTTTTCAAGTCAAGCACCTAAGAATTGTGTATCTCTCTAGTGCCAAGGGTCTCTTAATACTATGCAAAGATAGCCTCCTCAACTGCTGTTTCAGTGGCACGCCAGAAGCTGCTTCTCCTCCCAGTGAGTCAGAGCCCATAAGCATACCTTCCTGCATTATAATGTAGCTTTACCTAAGTACTGACTATGCAACACCTATTTGTAGTGGGCTTATTTCTGCCCTGGGAACTTGGATTATTCCTTTATCCCTTACAAAAGAATGCTGCTTGTGTATGTATTAATCACTATTACATGATACGATTTTATTTTACATAATATTTTAAAACATTGATCAAAACAGAATGTAAAATCTGAGTTAGACTCAAAACCAGGACTATGTCTGGGGCTGTAGCTCAGTGACAGAGCATATATCTCGCATGGTCAATGCCCTGGTTCAACTTCCAGCATCAGTAAATTAATTAAATTGAATTAAAAATGAGAGACCAGTTACGGTAGTATGAATACATTTGGCTCCCATAAACTCATGTATGTGGCTGGTTGCCTACTTGATGAAAGTGCAGAGGATGCTTTTCTCTGGAGTCATTAAACAGTAGTATTTCACAGAAGTTAAATTTTAGGAGTTTTCAAACTTAGTGAGGTGCTGGAGATATGGCTTTGCAGTTATGTTCCTCTGTGAATGTTCTTCCAAAGAGCCTGAATTTAATTCCCAGCACCCACCCAGCAGCTCACAATCATTTGTAACTTCAATTTCAGGAGATGTGTTGCCTCTTTTGGCTTCTGTGGCATGATTCACAAATATACAGGCAGATAAAATATCCATATGCATAAACTCAAAATAAATTAGTCTTTTTTAAAGCTTTTTGGTTTGAATTTTGAACTAATATTCTGATTACTGAGTAGCATTTGGGGGCTATCTTCGTGGTTTTTCAATATTCTTTGAGCACTGTGAGCCCCAACATCTTAGCATGTTCAGGAACTGTGGCAACCTGCTCCAGCCCAACATAGCTATTGGGACTGCAAGGAATCCAACCCAGGTTAGGAATCCTGCATGTATGTCATAGTTTGACAAGCACTGTATACACTGTAGGTAAAACCATGGTTTTGCTTTGTTTATAGAAGTAGTCTCTTAGTATTGCTGAGCTTTGGCAACCAGTACACTGAGCTAGAAATCTGACAAAGTTGCTCGCTTTCTATTTTGTTGAAGGCCTATGGGGGAAAAAACTTTCATGTTGCTGTATCTTGAAGGGTTATTGGGGTGGGAGGACCTTCTGTCTGTGTGTTGCTTTTATTGGTTAATGAATAAAGAACTGCTTTGAGCCTATGGGAGGGAAGAACAGAATTAAGTGAGGAAAGCTAGGCTGTATGCTGGGAGAAAGAAGGTGGATCAGAGAGAATCCATGGAGCCACTGGAGACAGACGCTTAGAACTTTAACGGGTAAGCCACAGCCACGTGGCCATACACAGATTAATAGAAATGGGTTAAATTAATATGTGAGAGTTAGACAATAAGAAGCTAGAGCTAATGGACCAAGCAGTAATTTAATTAATGCAGTTTCTGTATGATTTTTTCAGGTCTAAGCTAGCCAACAAGCACCCTCCCTTCAACAAATTGACGCCAATGTGGCAAACTAAAATCCACTTAAAACCTAAAAAAGCTTGAAAAAGAACTCTAGACACAGAAAAACAAAGGTTAGCCTCATTTTTTTTCAGCTGGTAGTGTGTTGCAGCTCCCTTAAGGGAGGTTTTCCTGATTCACTGGTAACAGAAAAAAAAAAGCCACATCTTTTTAAAAGGCAGCTTCATGGACCATGCTGCTAGTGCAAACTCCAGCTATGGAGCATTTCAATGGCATTTGTGGTCTTGGGTGTTTGTGTGACCACTCAGGGTTGGGAGGAAAGTAGCTGAGACCATGCTTATGGCTCAGCGCTACTATGCTGAGCAGGCAGCATAATCAGGACTGCTAGGAGTACACAGGCAGGAAAGCGTGGCAGATTCATGCTGCCATACACAGAGATATTTTCACACCATGCAACGCTCTGCATGGCAGATTTAGTAATTAGTTAGATAAAAAGGGTTTATGTGCTGCACACTCATTCTCACAGTTAAAGTGCTGAGCATGACTCCTCCCTGACAGCCCCAGAGCTATCCACCATTTATAAAGTGGATCAAGGTGGAGCCAGCATCCAGAGAAGCTGCAACCAAGCTGCTTAGCATTTTAAAAGTTCTTCAAGACAGTAAAGAATTATAGATAATGCAATAAGGACAGATTCAGACATAAAAGAACTCTAAATGGGTCACAGTGTTGGATAAATGTACATAGGCTTGGGAGAGAGAAGAAAAAGAGTATAGAGATTGGAAAAGAAGTAAATTGTTTTAAAAAGTCTTTAAAGAAACAGAACAACCACCCGAAAAGAGGAACATGGGATGTACTCACTCATATTTGGTATCTAGCTATAAATAAATGACATTGAGCCTATAATTCATGATCCTAGAGAAGCTAAATAAGAAGGTGAACCCAAAGAAAAACATATAGACATCCTCCTGGATATTAACCTTCATCAGGCAATGAAAGGAGAGACAGAGACAGAGTCCCACATTGGAGCACTGGACTGAAATCTCAAGGTCCAAATCAGGAGCAGAAGGAGAGAGAGCACGAGCAAGGAACTCAGGACTGCGAGGGGTGCACCCACACACTGAGACATGGGGATGTTCTATCGGGAACTCACCAAGGCCAGCTGGCCTGGGTCTGAAAAAGCATGGCATAAAACCGGACTTGCTAAACATAGTGGACAATGAGGACTACTGAGAACTCAGGAACAATGGCACTGGATTTTGATCCTCCTGCACGTACTGGCTTTGTGGGAGCCTAGGCAGTTTGGGTGCTCACCTTCCTAGACCTGGATGGAGGGGGGAGGTCCTTGGACTTCCCACAGGTCAGGGAACTCTTCGGGCTGATGAGAGAGGGGGAGTTGATTTGGGGAGGGGGAGGGATATGGGAGGCGGTGGCAGGGAAGAGAAAGAAATCTTAAATAAATATATAATAAATACATACATACATACATACATACATACATACATACATACATACATACATAAGAAACAGAGTACAGGGCTGGAAAGATGGCTCAGCAGTTAAGAGCATTGCTTGCTCTTCCAATGATCCTGAGTTCTATGCCAAGCAACCACATAGTGGCTCACAACCATCTGTAATGAGGGTAATGAGTTCTGGTGCCCTCTTCTGGCCTGCAGGCATAGACACAGACAGAACATTGTATACATAATAAATAAATAAATAAATAAATAAATAAATAAATAAATAAATATTTTTAAAGAAAGAAACAGAGGACAGACAGTCATAGATTAAAAGGAGTAAAGAGAAATAAGCCACATAAAGATGGACTATACAGAGAGAGTCTGGAATGTGTGTGTGTGTGTGTGTGTGTGTGTGTGTTTTCTTTTAATTTTTCGACGGTGAAAGACCTAAGTACGGAAAGAGATTTCATTGTATGGGCTTCTAAGCTAAACTGACATATATATCTTATCGGTATCCTGATTCAAAATATGGACCTAAGGATATGTTGCTTTGGAAAAGAGGTTATTCTTTTGCTTCCACAAAGGATCAGAACCTGTGACTTGTTTCCAGACATATGGTTTGATGGATCGAGACCTCCTGAAAGGTTGCCCAGAACACCCCCTCAAAAAATTACTTTACTGGGCTGGAGAGATGGCTCAGAGGTTAAGAGCAATGACTGCTCTACCGGAGGTCCTGAGTTCAATTCCCAGCAACCACATGGTGGCTCACAACCATCTGTAATGAGATCTGGTGCCCTCTTCTGGCCTGCAGGCATACATGGAGGCTGAACACTGTGTACATAATAATTAATAAATATTTAAAAAAAATTACTTTACTCAATAAACAGCAAGAAGCAGTTTGGACAGACTATATCCATATTCCCAAATATTGTTTATAAATGTTTATTTAAATTTAAAGGGGAATATGCTATAGTGATTTGTATTGGTGTGACTCTTATTTATTGATACAAATTTAATGTCAATTTTGTTATATATATATATTTTTGTTCTTAATTAAGGTATTTTGTTTGTGAAGCTCATTTAAAATGTAATGTATAATTAAGAAAAACAGGTTAATAGATAATCATCTCTAATAGTCAAGCTTGTAGTCATATTAGTTAGATTTTCTAGAGGTACAAAGATATATTTGAATTTGATAGGTGTTCTTCAAACCTTTCAAAGATTATAGAATATGGCATTTAAAATGTTTATGAATTTAAGACTTTTCATGACAGTGAGACACATCTGCACCTGTCAGCACCAAGCTACTTCAAGAGGATGATGGGTATTGAAGAGTACGGAGTTGGTTGACCATTTGGCAATAGACTGATCTTGCCTGGACTGCTTCATTAACTGGACATTCATGACCCACAGAAAAATGATTGCTAAACTTGCCTAAAGGTGAGATGATCCTTTGGGTTCCAGCTTCATGAAAGAGTCTGCTAGACATTCTGCAGAACATAAAAATATGTGACAGACAAACTGCCAGTATAGGTGGAACTGTTTTTGAAATTTCTTGCTTCATGAAAAAATCTGATGGATACTATAGACCTGGAAGCTGAGGCTGAATGCCCCAAAGGTACAGAAAAACTTTGAGTGACTGTTCAGGCACTGAGTTGTCTCTGTCAATTCTAGTATTTTGAAAGTTGCTTACAATGCACTTCCTGTTTACTTAGGTAATAGCATATCCTTTTGGAATCTTTGATGGAATTGAAGAATTTATAGTTATAGTTATCCTTAGTTATGATAAAAAGTAAAGTAGATATAAATATTGTAACAGTAATTTTTGCTTGATAACTGTTTTGTTATATGTAATAATACTATATTAAAGTTAAAGCCTTCCTTTTTACTTAAACAGAAAAGGGAAAATGGTGTGGAGGCCCTTCTGTCTGTGTCTTGCTTTTATTGGTTAATGAATAAAAAGCTGCTTTGAGCTTATGGCAGGGAAGAACAGAATTAGGTGGGGAAAGCTAGGCTGTATACTGGGAGAAAGAAGGCAGAGTCAGAGAGATGCCATGGAGCCCTGCTAGAGACTGACGCTGAAACTTTAGCTGGTAAGCCACACCACGTGGCCATACACAGATTAATGGGTTAAATTAATATGTAAGCGTTAGCCAATAAGAAGCTAGAACTAATGGGCCAAGCAGTGATTTAATTAATACAGTTTCTGTGAGGTTATTTCAGGTCTAAGATAGCTGGGTGCCTGGAAACCAACAAGTGCCCTCCCTCCAACAGGCTATTATGTTCATTTTACAGAACATTAGAACTATTTACCAAAACATGCCTAGAAAATTGGAGGTATTTCTGAGTGAGTTAAAGCTGTCTGATCTTTCACTTCCCAGAGATTGTTGTTTAGGATGCTGCAGAGCAGAGTTCAAACCACAGTGTTTCCTTGTTTAAAGCAGACATGTGGTATTAATAAATGCCCATGTTGGGGCTGGAGAGATGGCTCAGAGGTTAAGAGCCCCGGCTGCTCTTCCAGAAGTCCTGAGTTCAATTCTCAGCAACCACATGGTGGCTCACAACCATCTTTAATGAGATCTAGTGCCCTCTTCTGGCCTCCAGTTATACATGCAGACAGAGCACTATATACATAATAAATAAAATAAATCTTAAAAAAAATGCCCATGTTGCAGCATGTCTTTGCCATAAATGGTGGGTTTCAGAGCATATCCTACTTCCAAAATCTATTAGGGTAGAAGACTTTTGGCACCAAAACCAAATGCAACTTAAGGAGACTAGCATTAGTCCATTCAGCCTTGGTTTTGATCCCAGGTGTATGTCTGAATCGGATCTAGTAATCTGTTACCCCCCCTCTGTCTGTCTGTCTGTCTGTCTGTCTGTCTGTCTGTCTGTCTCTCTCTCTCTCTCTCTTTCTCTCTCTCTTCGTATGTGTCTTATGTACATATAATGTGATGTATGTATATGTATTGTTTATTTTTATGTGTGTGTGAGTGCGTGCATGCGCGCTCACGTGCATGCATCATGGTACCTGCAGAGGAGAAAGGATAGCCTTCCACCTTATCTGTAGCAGGATCTCCTTTCCTGTTCACTGCTGTGTATACCAGAGTGGCTGGCCCACAAGCTCACAAGGGTTCTTCTGCTTCTGCAACCTCTCTCTCTTCAGGAACACTGGAATTTTACATGCATGCTACCCTACTCAGAATTACATGGGTTCGAAGCATTCAAATGTGGTCCTCACATTTATGCAGCAAGCAATTTCCCCTCTGAGCTATCTCCCCAGTTCTAATGGATTACTTTTAAATTATTATTGTTTTAATGGCTTTTATTTGGCTACTAGATTGTATTATTATAAAGCAGACAAGAATGAAAACATTTCAACAAGCTTACTTTCTTAGCTGAGGAAAGGTAAGATTTATAAACTGTTATCATATGGGGGGGGGCAGGGCGTAGATGAGGACTGAGCACCTGCTGGAGAAAAAATACAATCCCCAGAGCTGACTTACAGGGGGTGGTACACTGATGTGGTCTTAGAGAAACTGGACAGAACTATTTAGGAATAAAGTGCTTTGGGAGGAGGAAGGTAAATTACATAGAAAAAATATTAGCTGAAATGGAAAAAGGAGATTTTTTGTGAGAATCACGGAAATCATGTGGAGAGGTCAGACATTTAGGTTTTTTCAATACAAGAACTCCTAAAGAGGGTTCAGACACTTTAACCAAGAAGTTCTCTTAATGTACTAAATTATGAGACTCATAAATGAAAACCGTTGTATTTCCTTCATTGCTTAATAGCCTATAGGTAATGACAAAGTTAGGTAAGCTCATTTTTCCCTAATCATACGACAACAGGCCTGTATTTCAGAGCTGGTTTCTAACACATTTGTGGACCATATCATGTTTTCCAAGTGTGTCCAGGCAACATGTGAAATCATGGATATAAACATGACTCCCTTGGTCTTCATATTTCTCCCTATTAGAGATCTAGGTATTCTACTTTTTTAATTCAATTTTTATGATTTTGTAAACATATTTAATGTGTTCTGATCACTCTTCTCCTCTTCCCTCACCTCCTGCCAGCCCGGATGCTTTCCTGCACACATGTTTTCTATATTCGTGACATTTGTCTTTGTTTTTGTCTTACAGAGCTTAACCAAGGCCATGTGTTTGGAATTATGCATTAGTCTAGAGGTACACAGCTAGAAATTTTGCCTCTTCCTCTTCTGGAATTTATGATCTGCCAAAATTCAGCACAATATAGTGGGATCCCATGATTTAAATAAAGATTTTCAAACTAAAGAGTAATTAGGAGATGGGATATTTACTTCTAAGTTTCAGTGCCAAAGTTACCCTTCTTTGCTGAACTTTTCATAATGTAGTCCAACACCTTATATTTTCATCTTCTGTCAGCTGTCTGAATATTTCTTTTGTTATATTTTTTACTTTGTTATTTTTGACTTTCAGAGACCACTGTAGGGAATAAGAAAAGTTCTGCCCCTCACCCCATCATTATTACTCTGGGGGAAGACCAGGGACTCTAAACATGTAGTTTACATTTTCACTTTCTTCATGTGCATATGTGTACATGCACCTCTCTCTCTCTCTCTCTCTCTCTCTCTCTCTCTCTCTCTCTCTCTCTCTCTCTCTCTCTGTGTGTGTGTGTGTGTGTGAGAGAGAGAGAGAGAGAGAGAGAGAGAGAGAGAGAGAGAGAGAGAAAATGTGTGGTTGTGTGTGCACATGTACCTGTGTATATACATATGCATGGAGAGGTCAGAGATCAACAAAGGATAGCCTTTTTTAGCTGTCACCTATCTGGTTATATGAGACAGGTTCTTTCTCCAGTTAGACTAAAGTGCTAGCTAACAAGCTTCAGAGACCAGTATCTCTCCATCTTTAGTGATGGCATGACCAGAGTGTGCTAATATGTTCTGCTTCTATTATTACTATTAATATGACTACATAGTGTATGTGTGTATTCCTGATGTGTATGAGTTTATGTGAGTGCTGGCCCATGTGCTACAGAACACATGGATGTCAATGGAAATTTTTGAGAGTTTATTCTCTCCTACCTTAATTGAGGTAGTCTCTCCTATTATTTCTTTTGTGCTGTATAATCCAGATTAGTTTGCTCAAAAGCTTTTGGATAATTCTCTTGTCTCTGCCTCCCATCTCATTGCCAATGTGCTGCAATTACGGGATGCAAGCCACAACATCCTATTTCTATTAGTCTTTGGGGATCAAACTCAGGTCCTCAGGCTTGCAAGTCCAGTGCTTTACAAACTGAACTATGTCTTAGTCCCAACTACTTTCTGTCTCTTGGACTCAGATTCGCCAGGAAGTGAGGACCTATGTTCTGTAGCCAAGGACGTTGCCAGTGGTGTCTTACGTGGTCATCACCTGCTCTTGAGGAGGCCTGAGTCTGAGCCTGGAAATCAGGGCTGCACTACTCCTGATACTTCACTCACTAGACACTGTCCTACATCCTAAAGAACATACTGTTTTTTTAAATAACTTTCTAGAATTTTTAGCATGATCACACATTTATTTATTTGTTTTAGGGAGCACACACGTGGAGGTCAAAGCAAAACACACAGTTGTTAATTATGTCATTCCACTATGTGGACCCAGGGACGCAAGTTAGGATACCATCCTTACAGCAAGTCTCTTTACTCACCAAGCTATTTCACCAGCCTTAAATATCTTATTGCTTCTGTTTCCCCCTGGGCTTTTGTCCATGCCACTCCCCTACTTGGAAGACTGTTCTCTTTGCCTAGAACTGTCCTGGAGACACTTGCTCTTTCAAAGCCCAGGCCAGAAACTTCAGTTTTTTTTTTTTTTTTGGTTTTTCGAGACAGGGTTTCTCTGTAGCTTTGGAGCCTGTCCTGGAACTCCCTTTGTAGACCAGGCTGGCCTCGAACTCACAGAGATCCGCCTGCCTCTGCCTCCCGAGTGCTGGGATTAAAGGCGTGCTCCACCACCGCCCGGCTGGAAACTTCAGTTTTCATAAGGGGAATAGCAGAGTTATGGGCACAAGTGAATGGTGTTTCTTGGGAAGCACTTTATTCTCACATAGGCTTCTCAGCCTTTGCATTCAGTGAGGAGGACAAGCTTGGCAGTTATGTGTCAGAAGATGGGGGGGGTGTGAGAAGAATGTGGTGGCTTAGACACCCTCCTCTTGGCTGCCACCTTATGTAGTCTTGCCAGAGGCAAAGATTCTGCCCCATGCTCTTTCATATCAAATATTGCTCAGGAGAGATTTCTTAAGTAATTAGCCAATGACAGGAACCATTTCTAAAATGTCTTATTGATCATTAATACCCAGTTGAGCAATGCCATTCATAGATCTGCCCAGTTTTGTGTGCATGTATTGGTGAATGTGTCTTTGTCCCTGCACTTAGATTTGAAAGTCATTCAGGACCTCAGGAGAAAAAATGATGTATAATAAAAGTGGGTAAAAGCTGATTGTATCATGTTTTCTGGAAGAGAACAAAGGAGACTGTGAATGATAGTCTCCAACTGCTCGTCATTAGCACTCACTAGCCCTGACTATAAACTGTCCTTTTATACAAAGCATGGATGGTAATGGCTGCTCTAACCCTGCCTCACACAGATATGTCAGGAACAGATGCACCAATCCGGCCCCAGGTTCATCAGTCATTCCTATCTCTGTTTGCTGTCTCTCTTGTAGCGGCACTCCAATCTGCCACTCCTTTTCTGTTAGCTAGTTCTCTGAAACCCATGCCTCCAATGAAAAAAAAAATAAACATTTCTGCTCTTCCAGTAGGTCATGTGCTCAGCTCATTAGTAGGAAACATCCGAAACTGAGCTGATTCCAGTCTCCCTTTGGCAATATGCTTAAATTCCTTCCCATTCATTTTCATCACTTGCCCTCTTTCCTCCTCTCCCCCAACTCTCTTTTCTCTTCTTTCTTCTCAACAGGTAGTCAAGAAGCCCAGGTTGACCACTTACTCACTATATAGCCATTGTTCTTTGAAATCTTAATCCTTTTGGCTCCACTTCTCAAGCACTTGTAACCATAATTATTCCTTTATCTCCACTTCCTTAATTAAAATTAAATTCTCAAGTAACCAGACGGCTTCACATATAAATGGTAGGATACGCAGTCTTTCATATATGCTGTTGGGTGGGCATAGAACTTAATACAGACTTTAAACTACATAGCTTTAGTAAAACCTTCGAATTTTCATTAAGGCATGCTCTTCTGATACCAGCCTTAGAAAGTTGAGGCAATCGAATCCAGGCCAGCTTGGACTATATGGCAAGATTTTGTTTCAAATCACTTAAACAAAACATAAAAATCTGACTCAATAGTTTTCTTTTTCATTCAACTCTTTAAATTTCAGAAAATTGTTCCAAATCATACTCGTTCTTTCAACATATTTTTGGTAGTAGAAACATAAACAACTCAAACGTCGAGCAGTCAACTATTAATGAGATAAAGATGAAGTAATGCAAATTTTAAGTAATATTTAAACAGATTTTAAAACTTCTAATGAAAATGTTGAAGTATTTTAAGTGTTTTAAGTTTAACATTTTCATTTCTTTCTTACTTTATAAATAATACCAATCAAAATTTCCACTTCTTCCCCTCCTCCCACTTCCTTCCCACTCCCCAACACACCCTCTCTCCCTCCCCCTCCAATCCTCAGAGAGGGCAAGGTACCCTGTCCTGTGGGAAGTCCAAAGCCCCCCCCCAAATCCAGGCTTACGAAGGTATGTATCCAAAAAGAATAGGATCCCAAAAAGCCAGTACACGCAGTAGATACAAATCCCAGTGCCATTATCATTGGCTTCTCAGTTTGCCCCAATTGTCAGCCACATTCAGAGGCTCCGGTTTGATTCCATGCTCATTCAGTCCCAGTCCAGTGTAGTGGTTATCACGTTCACCTAACATTTTAATCTTAAATAAGGTTTTCAGCCTGGGTTGACCTCTCAGCTGATGGTTACTTGTCACATATCCATGAGAAGTGATGTGGAATGTTCTTCTGTATATATGTTGCTCTTATTGGTTAATGAATAAAGCGGTTTTGTCCTATGGCAGGGCAAAATATAAAGAGTAGGTAGAGTCAGATAAATACCATGTAGTTGCCAAAGGAGACAGACTCCATGTAGCTGCCCAAGAAGTAAAAGACAACAAACCATGAGCCTTGTGGTAAAATATAAAATAATAGAAACTGATTAATTTAAGATGTAATATCTAGCTAGAAATATACCTGAGCCATTGGTCAAACAATGTTCTAATTAATATAGTTTCTGTGTGATTATTTGAGTGTGGGCATCCAGGAAATGAATGACCAGTCTCCATTTAGAGAGGAGTTCTTGAATTTCTAGAACACCCTCAAAAAGATATAGAATAGTTGCATATACTTGTAACCTTGTCACTGGGAAAAAAAGAGACAGATACCAGAGAGCTAGCTGATAGTGAGCAATCAGTGAGATACCTCCTTACTGAAAGAAAACATTGCACATTGATTCCTGGTGTGCACTGCACAGACACCCTCACCCCATGACTTGCAACCACACACACACACACACACCATCTACACCACATTTTTAGTGTCAATACAGTATAGTCTCATTTTCTGTAAAGCATATATTTACATGTGGAAATAAAATCCATGCAACCAAGAATGATGCTTTGCTCTCTGCTTCTTTTGGTGTTTTGTTCTCCATAGGTCACATTTTTATTAAGAAATACATGGGGTGATTCAGTGGATAAAACCCCTTACAACGCAACCATGAAACCAGAGTTCATGTCTTAGAATCCACATAAAAGCTGGATGTGTTAGTGTGTATCTGTAATCCCAGTATGCCTAAAGTAATTGAAAAACAGGAGAGTCACAGGCAACCCAGGCTGTAGTATAGAGAAAGCAGAAAGAAAAAAAGAGCCTGCTTGTACAGAAGAAGAAAGCTGACACTGGTGTGATGGTTTAAACAAGAATGATCCTCATAGGCTCATATATTTGAATGCTTAGTCTCCCAGAAGTGATACTATTTGAGAAGAATTAGGAGGTATGTCTTTGTTGGAATAGATGTAGTCTTATTGGAGATATGTCACTGGTGGGCTAGAGGTTTCAAAATCCAAAGCCAAACCCAATGTCTTTATCTTTAAGCTGCATCTGGATCTGCATGTAGATTTTCAGTGACTTTTACAGCACCAGGTCTGCCTATGTGTTATCATGTTTAGTCCATAATGATAATGGACTAAACCTCTAACACTATAAGGCAGCCTCAAGTAAATATTTTCTTTATAAGAGTTACCATGGTCATGGTGTCTCTTCAAAGGAATAGAACATCAACTAAGACATCCTGAAACCTTCAAATGCATGCCATGGTACACATGGGCACTCTTATATATCACAAACATATTCGCATCAATAATAATAATTAATAAAATTTAATTTTTACATTTACAGAAATTGTTTCATAGACCTCCTCAAGAAGTTTTGATTCAATAATTCTGGTAATTATTTCCTTCAATGAGCTGGTTACTTTAAAAGAATATTGCAACACTGAATTAAGGTCATTTTTCAGAGAAGATTACCTCCAAATTGTGAATGTTTGCTTTCTTCAAAATTGCTACACTGAAAGGCAATCTCAAATGTAAAGGTCTTGCAATAATGACCATGTTCTAGATTCTGCATTGCTCTCCTTCAGTCATCAGACAGTTTAACATGGATACTGAGAAACTGGAATTCCTCTAGGACTCTCATGCTGCAACAAAGGAGAGACTGATAAGAGAAACCCATCTCCTAGGATGGCATCTCTCAGTATGTTGACAACTTATCAGACCCCTGTGTGGGAGAGACTGGAATTCAGACAATAACGATTCAATAATGGGCACAACTAAACCTTCACCATGAAAGCTTCTTGTCCTCTATTTATAACTAAACCCCATGTCAGGACTCAAAAAGTGGATGTAGGGACCACTGGTCTTCCTTGCTTCTAATTCTATTGTGGCCACATTGAAAAAAATCTTTCTCTGCTTTTCAATATCATTTGTCTGAAATGGTTTATTAAACTTAATTTACTTACTGAGAATAGATAACTGAACTTGGCTTGTTAAGACTACCAGGGTCCAGCCTCTGGCACTAAGAACTCTTGAAACATTGAAGTGATTTAAGGGGAAGCCTTGCAGGAGATGCTGAGATCCTGATTGGACACTCTTCTCTATAAAGCTTTAGTTGGAGGTAGAATATCATCAACCCAGAATCCAACTCTCTCAGCACTCAGCATGCTGTGCTATGAAATCCAAGAGCCCAACCTCCAGGACTGTCGAAAATAAATTGCTGTTGTTTATAGGCCACCTGCTTTATGGAATTTTACTCCAGCTGCCCAAATGAATTAAGATAATGACCATTCCACTCTTCATTTATTTTATTATTATTTAACTTTCAGCCGCATTATTCTTCATTTGACCTTGAACTATTTCATCTGAATTTCCCAAAGAAATGAAGCACGTGAGGCTCAGGAGCCTAACAACTTAGAAATCATTTTTTCCCGGTGTCTGAGAAACACAGCACAGAGGCATGTGATGTGAATGTCAGGCTGGTCAAATGGCCAAGGAAGACAGCCATCATAAAGGGAAAGTATCATTTATCACAGTGAACAGTCACGGAGATGAAAGACAATCTTAGGGACAAGCTGCAGAGATTATAGGTTTCACTAGACAAAAGGTACTTTTCTCTGAGCAACTTTGATGGGTTCCTGGATCATAGGAAGATAAACAAAGTTTATTATTCCTAGGGTGTGTGTGTGTGTGTGTGTGTGTGTGTGTGTGTGTGTGTGCACAAATGCCTGCAGGCTCCCATACACTTGCACACTTATCTTGTAGTCTCTTAGGTGCAGAGAAATAATGCTAACATTCACAAATACACACTTCCTGCTCGTTTATAGATCTTATTTACTAAAGTTCACCAGAAAACATCATCTATATTTATACTCCAAAAAATATTCTTTTAAAGAAGTCAATCAAAGCCGGGCGGTGGTGGCGCATGCCTTTAATCCCAGCACTCGGGAGGCAGAGTCAAGCAGATCTCTGTTAGTTCGAGGCCAGCCTGGTCTACAAGAGCTAGTTCTAGGACAGGAACCAAAAGCTACAGATAAACCCTCTCTCGAAAAATCAAAAAAAAAATCAAAAAATAAAATAAAGAAGCCAAGCATTTACTAAGTCAAGATTGGAGTGATCATTGTATTTCTCCAGTTTAAAGAGATAGGTGAGATTATAAAAATATAACTATTCAAAGGTACTTTGTAATGGCACAGTTGGGGGCAAACTACAATTCAGATGCAGTCAAAGGCCTGGAAACTATATCTTACTCCATTCTTGCACTGTGTAAAATGACAGGTTAGGCTCACATGCCAGCTTCCGTTGAATACTTTGCAGGATGTTTTACTGAACAGCCTAGAGTGTCAGGTATATTTTCTGTTGACTGTGAATTTTATTGGCACTTAAGTGCGGATACGGTAACTCTCTCACTCTTCATTAGAGAGCGCCAGCACGTGGTCATTTGTCCAAATCTGCCCAGGTGAGTGATTCATAGACTCTCTCTACTCGCAGTCCCCAGCGGAACGCCAGGAGAGCTACTTATGGGAACTCTGCTTGAGTAGACCATCAGGCCTCGTCTAGAACAAACGGAAGAGAACACTGCGATTCTTCAGTAATGTTAGCCATGTGCCTGAGATGGCATAGTATGTGTTTAGTGTTGGCCTCTGTCCACTCAGTACTCTGACTTCAGCTGCTTGGAGACAGCCGCACACAAGTGATTTGACTTGATTTATTGGTTTCATCGCTAACTGTATGAAACTTGCAGGCTTGCTTTTAGCTATCTGCCTTTTTCTTTTCTCTAATGGAAGACCACATAAAGTAACAGGAGTCCTTTAGGTTGTGTCGTGTGTGTGTCTGCTTGACAACATGTATACAGAAACGTGTCAGCCAGAGCACAACTTTGAGTGTCACTTGTTTTTGAAAGGCTCTGTGACACTGCTGAAATCCAGCAGCCAGACTAGAGATCTGTTACAGGCTTAGTCCACCATTTTTAACTGTTTTTTCATTTGTTGTTTGTTTTGTTTTTTTCTTATGTGAGTTCTGGTGATAAAACTCAGGTCCTTGTGCTAAAAATCAAACAATTTATAGACTTAATTGTCTCTTCAGAGATGAGCTCTATGGTCATATATTAGAAAAGATCATTTGAAGCCCTACATAAAGAGAATGGGGAGTTAACCAATGACCAAATAATCATGCTATTCTCCTTGTGTCAAAGGGGGGGAACCTTACACTCAACAAGAGAAAGGTCACAAGGAAGCATCATTTCTTACAGAGCACAGGAAGCTTTCAAGGCATTTTGCTCCCTATATTCCGTGTATGATAATCTACATTACAGTTACCACATACACTTCAATGGCCCATTTGCTGTCTGATTATTTATTACATGGAGCTGTGTTAGCACAGGGTGGTGGATTTGGGGAAGAATAGGTAGGTATTTTTTATATCTATTTTGAGCTGTTAGTTTTACTGCGTTCTGAAATGTGGAAGATTGTCCCGTAGTCAAATCGGGCTATAGAGACTAAATTGAATTATCCCCATGGAGCAGCTGTTAAAGCTCCAGGGAGTGGGCAGGCCCCATAAGAAGGGGATGAAGGATTGCAAAGGTGATGCTGGCTGAATACAGCCTACAAGAAAGGCTTGTGTTCCATGAGCAGAGAAAGGCCTGAATTTCCTTGTGCCTTGAGTCAAAATTTGTCACTAATGGGCATCTACTAATCCTCTCTCTTTTTTTTTTTCAATTCTGTAAATCACATTATAAGCCCTGAACTTCTGAGCCTTCTGAAGACTCAATGGCTTCAGGAGAACTATGAACACTGGAAAATAACAGACAAATTAGTAACATACCTTTGTTTTTTAGAATTCCTCATAGCACCACAATGACTGTGTGACTAGGAACAATGTTAACTGGAAGGCAGATGTGGTGTCTTTTGGGGAAACTTTAAGCTTGATTACAGCATAAAAATATCTACTTTTGTATTTAGTAGTGTGAATCATTGCATTTCTGAAGGGATGCCAAAGAAATATACCAGGTATGCATGTTTATATTTTATAATAATATGTGTTTTATGTGTGTGTGTGCATGTGTGTGTATGTGTGTGTTTATCTATGTGTGTGTGGGTATGTATGAATTCTCATTTGATAAGAGATGTAAAAGCAATTTGGGAAAAAGTAACATGTGTTTCTTTATTTATATTGTAAACGTGAAAGCTAAGATTTTCTACCTGCACAGTAAAATTTATTCTTAGATTCAATCTTTTTTTTTCCAAATGCATTAGTGCTAAATGGTTCTCTGTACCTTATAATAACTATGCTGTCAATTAAGCCCCGAGGACTTAAATGGACTAGAAAGTTTTGGGCAATCTGGTAAAAGCTGTAGTTAGTAAAAAGATGAAAAACATTTATTAACATTTTGATTCAGGATTCACCCAGAAAAGGGAGTAATATAGAGGTTGCTGACACCCAGAAACCATATTGTCTTTCCTCACTCTATTAAAGTTTACTTACACACACACACACACACACACACACACACACACACACACACACACACACACAGTGCCCTGAAAGCTTACAAGAATCTGAACCCTTTTCTGGATGATGAAAGGCTCTTTCCTTCATGCCCTGTTTACACAGGGTGGCTGCCAATAACAGGATTGAAAAGGAAAGCTCTCTCTTCCTTCAAAGCTCTTCCTCCTCGACCTGGTCAAGGTTGTCCAAGGAGTGAGACTTCGTTCACCTACTAATGCTTATTCTGAATGGATTATTTTATGTTAGGTTTTTTTCTAAAAGTATATTCTTTTACATTTCTAACAAAATATATTTTAGAATGGTGTATAGAGCTCTTCCCTTTGCAGATATAGACTTACAGAGCACACAGATATCTACCACAAAATGTAGAAATCCTCTTCCTCTCTAAGATCTGGTATGAGCAGATGGCAGAGTGAAAGAGCATTTGAAAGCTCACATCTTGACCCCCAGCCATGAGGCAGAGTGACAGCACTGAAATGGCGAGAGTTCTTTTGAAACCTTAAAGCCTAGCCTGGGTGTCACACCTACTCCAGTAAGGACACACCACTTAATCTTTCCCCCAAAGTTCCAGCAACTGAAGAACAAGAATTCTAATCTACAAGCCTATGGTGTGTGTGTGGGGGGGGGGGACATCCTCATTCAAATCACCATAGTAACACCTGTGTTAGCAATTTGCAATCTAATTGGCAAGCCAGTGACTGCACAATCTAAGTTCTTACAGATAAATTGGAAAATTTTCAGGACTCTTAAGTGTGATCCAATGATGGATAAGTGTTAATATCCAGCATCCCAGAACTAGTTAGGGACTACTAACTTCTTAACACCACCCTAAAGCCTTCAAAATTAAGGGAGTTAGAAACAAGGTACAAATCTTTTTAAAAAGCTGTAGTTCCTTGTCCAAGTGTGAGCTTTCTCAGACATGCCTGATGTATATCTTAGAATCCAACAGGAATTTTTAAATGATGCGGTAACATGGAACCCCCAAACATGAAATGCCTATGATACATTATGTTTACCAAGCAAAAGAACCCACTAAGTTATTTAAATATTGTAGTTTATCCAGACAGTTGAATAATCAGATTTAAAAAAGAATTAAGTTTAACTTCTCACTAACAAGATGGTTTATTCAGCTATTGGCTGACAAAGGAAACAGCATAACACACAACAGAACATTTTAAGACAACTACGTATCAAAACTAAATATTACAGAATAATTGCCAAGCCATTATTTCTACTCAGTGTGGCTGCACCAAAAAATCCCAAAATCGCATAGTGACAGGGAAGAACAATCAGGGAAAATAGGTCTGAAAACAGAAAGATTAATCCCAGAAATCAAAGAATTCAATCTTTAACGGACACTACCAAGTATCTCTCTATGTTATCATCAGGACTTTTTGAAGAGGTTAGACATGTCACCCACTCGGGAGAAATGAAACTGTCCACCCATTGCAGAGATGGTGTCAAGATGGCTTTATGGAGAGTGAGGACTTACTCCACAGTCTGTTGATAAAGTGGGTAGCCCAGAGCCTCCACTGAAGGTCACTGTGGAGGATGGGTAAATAGCAATGAGTTTCGTATGCCCATCCTAGCCAGAGAGCTATAAGCAAAAGTCTAAGAGGGTGCTGGGCTCTCATGTGTCTGGTATCTCACCTGTAAGTTTTGATGAAGGCTGAGGAAACCTTAATTTCTATCCTTATCTAAGGCTATTGAGGCTAAATAAACTTCCCCATCTTTTTCTCTGACAGAGTCAAAGGAAGACATTTTAAATGGAAAGTTTAACTATGATTTATATAACGTAATAACTAAAACATTAAGTTTTCCTAAAAAGCAACTCTTGTTATGTTATTTCTGACTGAGTGAAAAGGAGAATGACATTGATAGTCTACACTGGGATGTTAGAGAAGTTAAAATCACCTGAAAAATTTAAAGCAGACTTTATAAAGAAAGCTGTGTAACAAATACAAAGTCTTAATAAGAAAATAAAAGGAATAATGAAAATCAAATAAAATTTTTAGAACCCAAAAAACCTGTAGTAAGAGTGCTTACTTTGCAAGCATGAGGATAAGCTTCCAGCTAATAGAAGAGAAAGTGGGAAATACCCTACAACAGACGGGCACAGGAGATCGCTTCCTATGTGTAACCCCAACAGCACAGACTTTAAGGGCAACATTGAATAAATGGGACCTACTAAAACTGAGA
>NC_022013.1:15578830-15581131 GCF_000317375.1 Microtus ochrogaster | reverse complement strand
GGGAGGCTGGGAGGAGGTGGAAACTTGTTTTTTTTTCCTTTTCTCAATAAAAAAAATAAATTAAAAAAACAAAACAAAACAAAAAAAATCTTGGCATGGCAGTGTGCCTGTCACCCCAACACTGCTTAGAGTGAAAAAAGGGGTATCACTGAGTCTTCCTGACTGGCAGCCAGCACCAGCATCAGTAAAGGACCTTGTCTCAAGATAAAAAAATGAAACATGATAGCGTATTCCACATCTTCCTTTAGCCTCAGTGCATACACAAAGAAAGGTGTATAACACTGCAAACACATATGTATACCACACACTCACACACACACACACACACACAAACACAAAAGAGAGAGAGATGCATTAAACTTTTAAAATAATACATGCATGTAATAACAATGAGAAGAATAAAACAGAGCAGTGGTGAATCTATATACCACATGAAGAGAATATGACAAATGCGTAAGAATTAAAATCATTTAGTTTGAGCAGCATACAAAGTGAAGTAGCTTGTAAGCTATAATAAAAGGATGATATAGTTCAGAAACAAGATATAAAAGACACTAACTATAAAAGTAGCCAGAGAGAGGCTGGAGAAGTGGCCCAGGGCTTGAGTGTGTGTGGCTCATGTAGAGAACACAAGCTCAGTTCCCAGGACCTACATTGGTTGTGACAGATCTGACAAAGCCTGAAACTCTGCTCCAGGAGATCCTATGCTGTCTTTGAATCTCTTCTGTTACCCACAAGCATATTCTCACCCTCCCCCACAGCATACACACAAATAAAAGGTCTATTCAGACCTCAACATAGAGTGATAGAAAGCTGCTCAAATATAAGGAGAGAAAGTTGCCTAAATATGGGAAAATATCAGAAGCTCAAGAAAATGAGAAAAAAACCTTACACAAAATGCCGAGGAAGCCCAAGTCCTGCCACATCACACTCAAACTTCTAATATCAAAGACAAACTATGATATAATCCAGAGAGAAAATACATCACACCCTCAGAAAAAAGCAACCTGATTACGTTCACCACTGAGACAGTGCACTTGTCACTGAGAAGAAGCAACAATTCCATGTGCCAAATAAAAAGCTGACAACCCTCAATTTTATATCAAGGAAATCAGCCATAATATTCCCAGTTGAAAAAAGATATGAGAATCAGGCTTATTCACATATATGCTATAAAGGATAGCCAAAAGAAAGTATCCAAATAGAAGGGGCATAAAAGGTGATTTAAGAAAGTATCCAAATAGAAGGGGCATAAAAGGTGATTTAAGAGAATAAGGAAGAAAAAAGACAAAACATATTTAAAACTAAATCTTAGCTTGAAGGATAGCAGTGCTGTTTCTATATATAGTAAACTGTGTTAAAATGGTTTTATGTTGCTTTAAACAGAAGGGAGAAGTGTGATTTCTAAGGTTACAAAACTCCTTTCTAGTGAGCAGGGTGATGCTTGTGCTCAGTGACTTGTCTTGTATAAAAGTCAAGGCAACTTCCTAGTCACTACCTCAGTGGAGTGGCGCATCTTACCGCCTTGCCAAACTGGCTCTTGCTATGCTATTCAATACACAGGAGGTTGGATTCTCACAACCACAACAGGAAAAAAAAAAAGAGCAACCACAATAATGGATAGAGTTGAAACTTGAGGTGAGGGGAATTAGGTGGCTTTTTATGACTCATGTGTCATTTGCCTGCCTTCTATGTCTCCTTGTGCCTAATAGTACCTTTTCTTTGCATTCTTTCTAAATTTTAAAATATACCAAAAAATAATAAATACAACAAACACCTATTCTCTTACATTTTGAAATTATTTTGGAAAATTAAAGCAAAAGTGAAAGCAATCAATAAGGTTCTAATTACAACAAAAATAATTAGCAAAATTAAACATAAACGGATAGATGGGTTTCAAGAGAGGTAACATATCTATATTTTAATTATATTGATCAAATGATAAAAACCATTAAGCCCCCCAAAAGCTATGTATAAACATTACAACACTGAGAAACCATGAACAAAAACTATGCTGAGAGACACTTGTAGGGTTTTTTGAAGGGGTGTTTTTTTTATTTTGATTTTACTCTTTGAGTTTCTACCATCAAACTCTCAATAAATACTCTTATAAATTCTTGGCCTTAGCTTGCCTTATTTCTATCCAACTTATCTTAAATTATCAAGTATTATATATTATTATATATACTTATATTATTAAGTACCTTTTATATATTATTAATATTATTATATATTATTATATAAATGATATTTGCTTCTTTAGATGTTTGAAGGGGTGTTTTTTTTATTTTGATTTTACTC
>NC_022013.1:15574898-15578730 GCF_000317375.1 Microtus ochrogaster | reverse complement strand
ATTATTAAGTACCTTTTGCCTCCAGACTTTTACCTTTTTCTATTACTGTATATTTCGTCTTTCCTTCTTCTTCTATGATTTGCTGTATTGCTGGGTGTTTGGCCCCTTACAATCTCCTCTCCTCCTATTCTTGTTCCTCCTTCCTTTTCTTTTTCTTCTAGTTATTCTTTCTACCTGGCAGCCCTGCCCATCCCTCTTCTGCTCAGCTGTTGGCTGGTCAGCTCTTTGTTCGGCCAATCAGGTGTATTAGACAGGCCAAGTAACACAGCTTCACACAGTTAAACAAATGCAACATAAAAAATGTAATAATCTTTACATAATTAAAGAGATATTCCACAGCATAAATGAATGTAACCTATTTTAATTCATATTCCACAACAGATATTCACATACCAAAATTAAGTTCTGAAATTCATTTAACACATGTATTTTTTTAAAAAAATAAGGAAAAGAATTAAAACAACAGAACAAACAGAAGGCAAGAATTATAGATAAGTGCTTAAACAATCAATAATTGCATTAAGTGTAAATAGCCCAACTCAATAAAAATTTGAGTTGATTAAAATACATGACTGAACTATCTATTATAAACAACAAATAATGATACAGACTACTAAAAAGACATACAATGTGCGAGAAAACTATTGAGTACAAATATCGAAAGCAACATTTTGGGTAGTGATGGTACATGCCTTTAAACCAAGCATTCAGGAGGCAGAGGCAGGCAGATCTCTATGTTTGAGGCCTGCTTGGTCTATAGAGCAAGTTTCAGGACAGCCAGGGCTACAACAGAGGAATCCTGTCTCAAAAAAATAAAAATGAAGAAAAAAAGGAAGGAAGGAAGGAAAGAAAGAAAGGAAGGAAGGAAGGAAGGAAGGAAGAAAGAAAGAAAGAAAGAAAGAAAGAAAGAAAGAAAGAAAGAAAGAAAAAAGTATGAAGGAAGGAAAAAAGAAAGAAAGACAAAAGGAAGAGAGCTTATATGTCAATGTTATAGTTGGGTAAAGTAGAGTTTAGAACAAGATTAACACTAGAGAAAGAGATTGCTATTACATGACCAACAGGCCCAACTACCCTCAACAAATAGTACTAAATGGAACTCAACATGTAGGAACACCAAAAAACACTCAGAGAACTACAGCAAATATATAACTCCTTAATTATACCTGGAGACATACATATTATTATTGAGGCTTCATTATATTCAAGGTAGATCGTGTGTGTGTGTGTGTGTGTGTGTGTGTGTGTACACCTAGAATATCTGATGTGTGATAGTATTTTTTATATTTGTCAGGGAAACTGCACCCATCAGTCTCCCCAGTACAGCTGCCTAAGCAAAGCTTGCACAGTGACGACACCAGTTGCCATGCCAATATGACAGGTGAAATCTTACTAGATGAAGAGTTGCAGAAAATTAATGGCTGCTGAGAGAGGTAGCATAAATCTTTTCCAGGGACGAGCATCTTGATAGGTTATCCAATCTCAAGTCATCAGCCCCGAAAAGATATGCATATGAGCAGCAATAAATGGACTCAGCAACTTGTGTGTGCGTGTTTGTGAGTGTGTGTGTGTGTTTAATAATAAAGAAAAGGAGGCCTTGGATTTGAAAGGGAATGCAGAGAGATGTAAGAGCAAATAAAGAAAGGAGAGAAAATTCAAGGAAAATTTTTTTAAAGACTCCTCATAAAGTTCAAGGTGTGTTAGGGAAAATAGACATTAGTGAATTAGTGAGGCCTTTAATCCACTGTCATTATAAGTGATCTGCAAGGAACCTCTAAGACACTAATATTGCAGTATCATTTAAAATGTCTTGTTTAATATAATCCATAAGTATACACAAAATGGCCTAGCCACATAATTCAGCAGGATCTATTCTTTCATTGCATTTCTTAGAATTATTTTTAATGAAAATCAATATTAGTCTGCATAGATTTCAAATCTTCCACATAGCCAAGGAAACAATATTCTATGAACATCTATACTTGATTTTACCAAAGAAATGATTTGCTGTCCCTTTTTCTCAGCTGGCTCTTTTCCAATATAAAGCCAGCTAATAGGATGATAATTCTTTTATTTCATTTTTAATATTTTGAGGCAGGGCCTCATGGAGAAGGCTGCCCTCAGAGTTGCTATGTGATGGAGGATGACCTAAAATTCTGATCTGCCCGCTTTTCCCTCCAAAGTTCTGGGATTACAGGTGTGCGGCACCATGAAAATTGTGGTCAGAGGATCTAAGCTCACGTGTTTGAACACTTAGCATGTAGAAGGTAGTCCTGTTTGGGAAGATTTTAGAACCTTAAGGAGGTGAAGCCTTCCTACAGTTTAGTCACTAGGAGAGGGTCTAAGACTTTTATATCCCAGCAACAATTCCTGTTCACTCTGTCTTAAGTATTGATGGAGTGTCACCAGCTAGCTTCCTCCTTCTACAGTCATGTTTTCTCTGCAGTGATGAGATCCATTATTTCATACTATGAACCAGAATTAAGCCTTCCTACTCTAGAAAATTAACTAAAACTCCCATCTTTGTATGGAGGTTGGAATGGAACTCAGGGTTTTATGCACTCTGAGCAAACCCACTAGCGACTGAACTACAGACTCAGCCGTGGCTGATGAAAATTCTAAACACGCGAGATTAACACAGTGTGAAGAGATGCAGGGGTAGAGGAGCAAAGCAAGACTTACCCAAGTCCACAAACTGCTAGGTAACAGACAGAGAAAGTGGACTTACCACAGAGTAGATCTGATGCTTGCGTCTTTTAGCCAAGTCAATTATGTTCACGCCATTGTAGTAAAGGTTTTCAATGCAGCCATGGAAGTTTTTCTTTAAAAAGGTTCCAGGTTTGCTTGGCACTGGAATTCCTCCAAAACTGAGCTTCATGGTGAAAAAAATAAATAAATAAAAGTCAGCTCTTAGTAACAAGCTCTGAAGATGTAGGAATGTAAGAGAAGTACATCCTCTAGATTTAATTGTATGTGTGAGCCACGCGGCTTTAGTAATTGCAGATGCCACTTGATTACTCCGTTTAAAGGACACTGATGAGCCCATATAAAAATATCTGTAATTGCTTGCCTCTTATGGGCTTACTTTACAAAACCGTTTTCTTTCCTTTCTTAAAACTTTTTAATACTGAATAAAACAGTAATTTACAAGGAAAAAGAGAAAATAAAATAAATCAACATCTTTATGGTTATCTGGAGCACAGCAACAGAGAGGAAACAGCACTAAAACAGCTCAGAAACCAAACAGATACTTGCTCACTTCCAGGGACACCTAGTTCTAAAACTCAGAGTAATCAAAGAACTTATACGCACAGACTTGTTCCCCAATTGCTATCTATAAAGATAAAAAGCCAAAATAACACAAAAATATCCTATGGATTTAGGAATCAATTAATAATCAGCATTCTAGAACTGCAAGCATGACAATTATCAAATATTTATGGTAAAATAGAAAATTATTGCAATTTTGAGTGTAAAGTAGAAGAATTATTATCGGTTGTGAAATATGACTCCAGTGATGAGAAAGTTGTGCACACAAGGGCTAGGACATGCTCAGGGAGGTAAGAGCACTAGCCATAGAGTCTCAATACACACAAGGGCAGGAGATGCTCAGGGGCTAAGAACACTAGTCATAGAGTCTCAATGACCCGAGTTGATTCCTAGAACCCCTGTCAAAAACAAAACAAAGCAAAGCAAACAACAGCAAAAAGAAAGAAAGAAAGAAAGAAAGAAAGAAAGAAAGAAAGAAAGAAGGAAGGAAGGAAGGAAGGAAGGAAGGAAGGAAGGAAGGAAGGAAGAAAGAAAGAAAGAAAGAAAGAAAGAAAGAAAGAAAGAA